>NC_133819.1:41932307-42092664 GCF_047830755.1 Zonotrichia albicollis | reverse complement strand
TCATTAGGCCCTTTCATGATTTTTGGTAGTCAGAATCTTCCCAAATATCTCTGAGCATTTTCATTACTTCGTAAATTTTCCCCAAATAGTTTAGACAAATTATTTTCAGCAGATGGCTTGTTATGAATAGCTTGTGAATTTTTCACTTTGACATCTGTACTGTGTTTACTGGGTGGTTTAATCAGTTCCTGGGCTGAATGACTGAAATGTTTGCAAGGGAGGAAAAATGAGCACAGGATACTAAATAAGAAACAGTGCATTTCAAGGACAAACATATTCAGCTGACTGTTTCACAAACACTTTCAGAGATTTCCAGCAATTGCTGGCTACCCTGTGGATTTTGAATGCTGTGATACGTCTATGCCTGCAAGCCAAACTCATCTCACAGCCCAAAGCTTCTTCTCAATTTTGAGCAGCCATGTTATTTGGTCAGAACCCACCAGCAGAATTTTTGCTCCAAGCAGTTGTATTTTAACCACTGCCCAATCCTGACTGTCTCAACTCTGATGTGGAGGCAGTCTAACACTGTTAGGCAGAGTTGCATGTCCAAACTATGCTTATCTCCTTGCTTTGTCTTCCTCAAAATAACACTGGAAGATAAGGCATGCTCTTTCTTTGATCACTAACCTCCAACTGGTGAACGTTGACCACAAAGGATAAGTATGCATTGAACAGAAGTCCTAATGATCAGCACGTGGTTACAGTTTCAAGGAATGGAAAAATTAAAACAAAAAGGAAAAAACAAAAAACAAACTGCCCAAAAAAATCCAAACCAACAAACAAACAAAAAACCCAAACAAACAAAAAAACCACTAAACATGAGGGAGACTGAAAAGGAGGGAGAAATAAGGCTGATATTAAAAAATTCAAATATCTTCAACAGAGCAATACCATAAACAAACACATTTGCTGATGAGAATTAGCACACTCTTGCTTCCTAGTGTACCTAAAGATAGTTTAATCTATAAGAAAATTGCAGTCATGGGGAGCAAACTACCAGGATAAGGATTGTCTCTGTTGTAGGTTTTATGGCACCTGGTATAAAGGGGTTCCAGCACGGCCATCATGCAAATATTAAACAAAAATAGCACTGGGAGGAGTGGCAGGAGGTTGTGAGACTGCAGCAGCAGTGGCAAAGCCATCTGCAGCAGCGCAGGCTCCAGGCTCCAGCCGTGCCTTTTCTCACAGCAGATGCTGCTGCGCCCACCACCTCGGCTCAGCCCCGAGTCCCCGGCATGTCTGGCACGCAAAGGCTGGCCTCAGGTTTCCTGAAAGGCTTGTGATTTTCTGCCCTGAGTTGCCATCCAAATGGTAAGTAATAAACACTTTAATAATTCATGACCAGTCAGTAATAGCCTAAATAATTTAACAAAAAATTTGTCATCTTTCCTTGTGATAGAAGATGCTGGCTGGAAAAAGGCTGAGCGAGGTTTTGTGTCCACCTCAGTCCTCCCCAGGAGTGAGCTTTGCCCCTGCCTGAGCTCAGCCAGGTGGGTGCAGCCTGCAGGGGAGCAATGGGAGCCTACCCTGACCTCAGGGAGGGGTGAGCACTAACCAGCTGGTCAGAGGAACAGGGGGAACCACGCACCCTCTCCTGTACAGGTTGTCTATACTCAGAGTTGTGTTTGTGCTTTCCTACCCACTGCCCTTGGTGCTGAGACACCGAATTCCCATCTCATGCATCCCTGCCTTCTTCCAGTTAAGCATCCAGCTTCTCTGCACTACAGTGGAGACCCTGGAAGTGGCAGCTCCTGCTGTGTCACCCGGGCTGTTAAAGGATCACAGCAGGCCCAGGGCAGCTGGGGAAGCAAATGGCCCTTCATTCCCACACCGTTTAATCAGCAAGTCCCTACAAGGAGGATGTTATCTTCCAAAAGCATGGAGAAGACCTTGGAGCTGTGCTTAGTCCAGAGAACCACTTCAGAAGATAAAACCCCAAGAGAAATAAGAGACAAAACACAAGTCAAAAGCAGCAGTTTTACCTGTTTAGACTGTAGCCCACACTGCAGCGCAGCCCTGGCATCAGGCTGAACAGAAGTAGCATCCAGCAAAGCAAGCCAAGGCCTCCAGGTGCTTGAAATTATACAAGTGCTTAAGATGTAATTGAGAAAAGCACATAAGGAGCACAAGTGCTGTCAGCCTGAGCATAATGAATATATAATAAATCATACAGAAGCATTCTTTTTTATTATGTTTCAAAAGAAGTCTGTGCTGTTATTTGCAAGCAGCTCCAATCCTGATAATGGATGCCATCCCCTGCATACAGGCTTTATTGGAAAAGATGTTGCATTGACTCCATTGAAGTTATACTGGCAGAAAATGTGGTTCCCTGAAAATTAGCTGTTGCCCAAAAGCTAGAGCATTTGCTGTGTCTATGTTTATATTTTCATTTAAGAACAGAAGGCCACCCCACTGTTAAAAGTGTTTAAGACAGCCCCAGCTTTGCAGTGAGCATCCAGCTAGAGCAAACAGGCAGCCAGCCCAGTGGAGCACCGGGAGAAGGATAGCAAGAGGAGCAGGACAGAGCATCAAAGGGCAGCACTGCCCAAAAATCACACCAGAAGGAAGTGCAGCCCATTCCTGCCATCCATGAGGGTGAGAGCTCAGACATTTTGCAGAGCTTGCTCACAGGAAATGGTCCAGCTGAAAAAAGCAGAGGAATGTCTAGTAGCACCCTTCTTACCCTGAAAACACATCTGCAGGTAATTGGCATGGCACATTTTTAAAAGCACCAAAGCAGGGCTTAGGAGCTTTACCCATCTCGAAACAAGTGTAAACTTCTAAACATTAAATCACTCTAAAAATTCCCTCTGGGCATTAAAAGTCACTTTTGTGACTCGTGACACGAGGCTGCCATTTCTGAACTTTTTTAATGGCAACTCCAGGATGAGGGAGAGCAGAGGGAGACAAGCCTTTCCTTGCATGGGAGGGCTCTTGTCCACGGTAGGGAGTTCCCTCACCAGGAGATTATTCTGCCCTGACCCAGCTGATCCTGGGGATCCAATGGCTCCCAAAAACAACCCCAGCTCAGCAGGAAACAGCTGTAGATGGCAGGCAGCTAATCTGAAGCAGTCCTGGGGATTTCTTTGAACCAAAAGACTCGGACTTTTACCCTGTAATGCCTTTTCCATAATGAATGACATGTAAATTATCTCTCATAGTGGGTAGTATGGCATTTGCCAACAAAGAGAGCTTCTTTGGGAATTTCTAAATGACCTCACAAATGTATGTCCTTACTTACTGTGTCTGCTTGCCCACAAACACTAACACAGCACTACTTAACTCCTTGGAAGTTCTCTCCTAGCTCTCAGTTCCCGCTTTCTTCAGCCCTGCTATTTCTTCTTTGATAGATTTTTGTGCTCAGGGGAATCCCAACGTGTGTTCCAAAAGTCACACCCATTTGATGACTCCAAAAGTTTCTGACTTCTTTTTCAAGCAATCTTTCCTTTGCCTTACAGGTTTTCCCCCTCAATAACCTCAGAACCCTTTTTGAAAATATACAAGCTGACACAGTTGGTGCATGTCAGGAAAACTGTCAGTTACTGGACGGGCAGAAATCAGCCTTCTGGGAGATGCAATACATTATTCATCATCCTCCTGAGATCATCTAGAGGTCAGGTTATTTTGGCCCCAAGGTGGCTAAGATATGCACTCACTCTGTGGGCTGGCCACGCTCCCTGTACCTGGAAGCCTGTGGTGTTACGCAAGGCGCTTGCATCAGAAACCTGAAAAGCAGAGAGGGCTTCATAGCTCTGCAGATCTCTGCTGGCAGCATCAGATAGCTCCTCACTGGCTTTTGGAGACACCCTCAGGTCTGACAGAGTCAGCACTTCAGGCTTTGCACAAAGGTAAAAGCTTTGCTGTTTTGCCGGTGGGGAACTACAGTTTTAGCAGTTTTTTCACGTAATTTTGGGATCTGCAAGATCAGAGAATAAAAGTTCAAAACTTCATCCTAAAAGACAAATTTATGCTTTTGGTTCAGAGCAGCTACCTGCTAGGGCCAGTGTGGCAGGGTGCCCAAGGGCAATCAAGGCAGTGTAGATGCTGCCTCAGCCCTCAGCTCCTGCTGCCAGGCACCCAGAGATGCCCAGTTTCCTAGTGGAGTTCTGGAAGTTTTGCTTTGATATTCATGGAATCAATCATCCCCATGTCATGCCTTTGGTCAATATTCAAAGCATCTTTAGGAGCTGTTTAATATTAAGGGAAGTTTAAAACATTTTCTCTCTTTAAAACAAAATATTATTAGCCAGTTAGGTGAAAGGTTTTATGGTGCTGTATATAGCTACATCAAGGAAAGATATAAAATCAGTTTTAAAAATAGAGTTTTTTCATGTCTGGGATTTAAAAGAAAATGAGTGAAAAGTGATCCAGCATTACTGAGTAGAAATACTGCTTGCATCCAGGAAATACAAAGAATTCCCTCATATCTCCAGAAAAGACACAGTATTCCTCAACAGCTCTGATACTGCCTTTGTCTTCACTGTTGAAATAGCCACATCACAAAGGCTTGAACTGGACCAGATTCTCATATCCAAATTTGTGCCTCTCATTCAACTCTGCAATATACACGCAATTGAAAGGATTAACCAGTACCAGCAGAAATGGAAACACTTCAGAGGACTAACTATAGTTCTTCAAACCAAGGAACTCAATATAGTGAGTTTTTAAATTGTTTGAAAATAGACTGTAACACCATGGAGTATTTATTGGTCAAAAGTTCTACAATTTTAATTGCAGTTATTAACTTTGACCGTCCTGTGTTGTCCCCCAGAAGGAGACAACAGGGGGCTGTGTTTTCCAGGCTGCACAATGCTCACTGAGTGCTAAGCGTGGTGGCTTCTGCAGCAGCTCTCACTCTGCACAGAGATCTTCACTTGCTGCTTTTATCATACTTGAAGGCTGCTTTGTACATCCATCAGCTCCAGCCAGGTCTGTGTTTGATCTGTGGATCGATGCTCAACGTGAGATCTGCCTTCAAAAAAAGAAAAACAAAACTCAACTAAACTAAACAAAAAACAAACAAACAAACAAATCAAACAAGCAAAAACCCAAGGCTCCAGGCTGAAAGGAGAATCTGGGGAAGGACCAGATGGTGAGACTCAATTCAGTGCCTGGGAACATTATAAAGCAAGTCCTGAGGGACTCTATGTCCACCTCATGATGAAGGACAGGGGAGTGAGTATGAATAGCCAGCATGGGTTCTCCGAGGGTAGAGTGTGCCCGACCAGCCTCCTGCCTGTCCTGCTGATGGAATACGGGCCCTGATCTGCAGAGATGAGGAGGGCAGTGGATGCCTCTTTCCTTGGCTTTAGCAAGGTTTCCACCGTGGTATCCCACAGCATCTTTGTAGCCAAACTGAGGTGATATAGGCTGCATGGATGGACTAGAAAGAAGGTGAAAAACTGTCTGGATGCTTAGGTTCTGGAGGGAGTGGTCACAGATTCAGAGTCCATCAGGCAGTCCATAAGTGAGTTTTGGGGTCAATACTGAGGCTGTGATTGATTTACACCAATGTCATACACAACTGCACACTGAGGGATAACACCTCCTCAACAAGCTGAGAGACAATGTCAAAACAGGAGGAGGTCAATACCCTGGAGAGCAGGGCTGCTGTTCAAGATGGAGAAATGGGGCAATGGGCACCTCATGAAGTTCAGCACAGGCAGATGGAAAGTCCTGCACCTCGTCTAGAATAACTCCCTGCATGAGTGGGGACCTACCTGGGAGCAGCTCTGCAGAAAAGGACCTGAGGGTCCCTGTGAGCAATGGCCTGAATGTGAGACAGCAGAGTGAAGGCTAATTCCAGACTGGGTTTGCTCAGCAAGTGCATAACCAGCAGGTGAAGGAAAGTGATCCTTTCCTTGGTTTCAGCAGCCGTGAAATTGCACCTGTGCTTCTGGGTACCGAGTGGGCTTCCCAGGGCAAGAGAGTTATGAATATGCTGAAGGAAATGCTGGAGAGGAGCACTAAGATGGTCAGAAGACTGGGGTGTGATGTGTAAAGAAAAGCTAAGAGAACTGGGTTAATTTAGCCCAAGAAGACTGGGAGGACAAGAGGCAGCAGTCAGGAATTGCAGCAAGGAAAATCCCACCTGGATGAAAGGAAAAGCCTTTGTTGTGAGGGGTGGGTCAGATACAGGAGCAGGAGAGGCTGGGGAACATCCACCCCTGAAGATTTTCAAAACCACCCTGGCAGCATTTTCTGTGCCTGCTACCAATGCAACAGTCACTCTCACAGTGGCTACAAGAAATAAACATCTTTACCTGACTTATTTTCAAATTCCTTCCAGAAGAGTGACAAAAAGTACCATTTACTCAGTGAAGACCTGAATGCCTTTTAGGAACAGAGATGCTGTGACTGGCCCATGGGCAGTGTAAGGGCAGGAAGGTGAGTGCCTGGGGCTGCAGCAACACTCGGTCTCATCACCTTGGTATGGGACTCCATGGAATGATTGAAAAAGCTGCTATGGCCACAGTTTAGCTGGAATTTGGCCTGGAGTGAAGTCAACAAGAGAGAAAAAAGCCTCTAACATCAAAGCTTTTCTTTCAGGGTCAATTTACACCCTCAAATTGTCTGTTGTCTGAGTCAATCTAACAGCTCGCTGCTGAACAGGGAAGGTTTACTTACCTCCAAGGACCCCCGACCTCCTGGTGCTCCAGCTCCCCATCCCATCACCTCCTCTGCTCGAGCACTCATCAGACCCTGCTGTCAGCTGCCTGGGGTGTCCACTGATGAGCAGCAAGGAGCAGGAGCTGCAGGGAAGGAGCAGGACTTGCCCCTTTCTGATGTGTTGAGCTGTTAGATCGGCTCAGCCACCTCCTGTCACCTCCTGCCAAAGGGCTGGGTGGGAGGGAGAAGGAGCTGACGGAGCTGTCTGGCTGCAAAAGAAAATGCTACTGCTGGAAATACACAAGAACAAATTTCCCTAACCTAGTGATGGCAAGGTCACTTGAACTGGCTCATTGTGGATGAGATTCCCTGGGGTGTAGTGGCAGCAGACAGAGCAGTGGTCCTCTCAGAGTGCCACTGGCAATGGCAGGACAGGCACCGGCTGCTCTGCTTGGTGTCTGCACAGGGGATTGCAGGGTGCATTTGCCACTTTCAGAGGGGAGGTCACTGCCTCTGTCCCCTCAAGTGCCCACAGGGCCAAAACATTTCTCAGGTGGATGCTTTTTCTTCATCTACCCAAGGCCAAGGAAGCAGGCTATCTCATATTGCCTGGCATAGGGTCTGGTGAGAGCAGATTACTGACTAACCATCAATTTTTACATAAAAGATGGTAGCAATGAATGGGTCAGATTGTCTTTCTTCTTTGTGCATCACAACGCAGAAGACTGTTCCCTACCACTGCTGCAAATCAATCAGTCAAAAGTTTCCTGCCTTGGTCTCCAAATAACTTACCTTTGATTATTTCTAGTTTCATTGTATGGTCCACCATGTCTTGAGGCCATGGGACAAAAGCCAGGAGTCCTATAGTGCAACTGCTCTCTTAATTCCTTGGGTGTCTTCCCTGCTGATACATAGCAGAGATTGGCAACTAATCTATATATAGTACAGCACTGCAGCTGAGACACAATGCCTGCATTCAGCGTGCATACATGATGATGTCAGCAATGGCTCTTTAATTGCATCATGGGAAGTGAAGGGAGAAAAGAATTGGGAGAAAAAAAAATAAGAAAGGGGGCCCCTGGCCCCTCCACTTTACATAATTTCCTTTCCTTCACTGCCAGATGGGAACACATGGGAATGCTGGCCCTGCATCTCAGGAGCTCCCTCCCCAAAGCCTGGCATCGCCACATCTGTTTCCCTGATTTCCTACTCTTCTGATCTTCTTCACCTGCCCTGCACCCCACCACCCCGGGCGAGCTTCCTGAGATGCTGCTAC
Organism: Zonotrichia albicollis; assembly: GCF_047830755.1. NCBI lineage: Eukaryota > Metazoa > Chordata > Aves > Passeriformes > Passerellidae > Zonotrichia > Zonotrichia albicollis. Next base: position 42,084,779 of record NC_133819.1, on the reverse strand, counting down.
CACCATTTGATTTGGCTTCCTGAGGCTCGCTCCCTCCTTCCTTATTTTTACTTCTCCAGCTTGCAGTAGCATCCAAAGGCCTGTAGTTGTGAAACACGCTGGAAGGGCAGGGTCTGCAAGCAGAGACCACACAAGCCCCCTGGCTGCTTTTATTTAAATAAAGGAGCATCTGTAGTGCCAGGCAGTGGTTCACAGAAGGGGCTGTCAGGCTCAGCACAACTCCACTGCTCTGCAGCTAGCAGAGAACTGAAGATATACAAGCTTCTCTTCCCACAGACATCCATCACCATAAATGCATGTGGGTTTTATGTGAAAGAAGAGACAGCACCCTCCCGGCTTTAGTAAAGCAAAAAGGGGAAAAGATCCTCAGTGACAGCATTCCCCTCGCTAAGACCTACAGTGTCAGCCAAATCAACAGCTTTAAAACTTCCCTATAAAGTTCCTGCTCCTGCAAACAGGACCTGTGATATCCTCCATTTTAAGAAAGCTTCCCTTTGTCTTATCCCCCAGCCTATTTATAGCTGCTGTGGTGTAGGTATACTGGGAAGGCTTTTACACCAGCAGGCACAGGGCCCTTCCGTGCTCAGCAAGGAGGGACATTTAATAGCCCCCAAGAAACCTGTGGCTCCTTGGGGCTCATTTTCTGGGAGGAGACTCCCACCCAAAGGGCTTTAGCTGCCTTTTTTCCCAGTGGCATGCCACGGGGGCTTTGGGCTGTGACGTGACTGTGACTCACCACCGGCTGTTTTTGTGGGTCTGCTTTTATGAAGGACTGTAGGGATGCCATTGGGGTCTCATGTAGGAGAGGAGGCAGCTGCCTTCTCCCACTGCCAGAGAGAGATGCCCAGGCCAAGAACTTCTTCCTCCTAGGCTCTCTGGTGGAGCAGTGAGGAGGGGAAAGGCCTCTTCACAGGTCACTTGATGGCCCCAGAGTCTTTGCAGAGAAGCCAAGTCGGGAGACTCCAACCTCTCGCATGTCTGTGAGTACACAAAAGACTCAACCTGCGCCTGGAGGAATAGCATGCTGCAAGGTAGCAGAAGCTTCCTCTGAGTCCACCTTACAGCTTTCCCTACAGAAAACACAATTATAACTACAATAAATACTCACATAAACCAGAAAGTTTGATTAGCACCTTGCCTGGTTGCTTGCTTGTTCATTCACTCTCGTAAAGAAGCACATTACCTTTGTATGCACTGTCCCTGACCAGTGTTGGTTTTAACATAAAAATCCCTAAACATTTCAGCTCCAAATTAGCTCCAAGCATGTTTCCTGCTAATGACAATGCAGAAATACCACTGCCTTTTCCTCTCAGCATTCCATTTATACCTTTGGAACTGACCTGTCTTGATCAGAGCAGGCACAGGAGAGAGCAGGGCCTGAATGTGGGTCAGGACTAGTGCTGTATGTTACATGGAATCACCTGAGGGAGCTTGCCACTGGCTGAGATTGATGGTTTGCCAGTGCTCAGGGAATTACACTGCATGGCCCCGAGGGAGAAGCATCTGCCCACACCCCCCAGGGAATAATGATGAGGAGGCAGGAGGGGAGAGGCAGTGTTGGATGCAGGCAGTCCTAAGATGTACAAAGATGCAGGTGACCTTCACAACCATTCAGAGAGATGGGAGACACTATTGTCCCTCGGAACACGCTGCACAAGCACTTCACCCTTCCCAGCACAAGGTCAGGCACGGCAGTGCTGCAGCCTGTTAGGGGACACTCCCACCTCCCAGTTTGGGGGCTGGTAATGGATAGCTGAGGGTGCCAGGCTTCCCAGCTCCCGCCGCCAGATCTGGAGGGGAACAGCTGCCTGCGCCCAGAGTTTACACAGCTGTGGGGAAGCGTTAGCAGCTGACAAGCCACTCTCCCTTAAGTGTCAGCATACACCACTTCTCCCTGCTAGGGGCACTCCCACAGCCAGTAAAAGGATCTTGCAGATGTGAACAAGAGTGAAGGCAAGGAGAACTTCTGAGTTACAGCCCAGCCAACTGTGCGGAGAGGATAAATGTGGAGAGAGGTATGGGAGCAGAAGCAGTGTCAGGAAGCAGGAGGCTAATAACAAAACTTTTGCAGTTATTATCCCATTATGCTGGCACCTGCTTTCTACCTCCACCTGCTCAGAGCTTGCATTACTTGACCTGCAGAGCATGTTTGCCAGGTATGTCTATTTTGCCAAGCTTCTCCTGAAAGGGAAAAGTGATCTGAAGGGACATTTTGTTGCAGGTGAGTTTGAGAACCTTCAAGACTACTCCAGCATCAGTTTTCACTCCCAGTCAGAGAAGTCACTTCTTGTGATTGAGACATAGATTTAGACCATTCTTAATGGTAGGCATCGCATTTGAAATCTGTTTAGAACAGAATCGGGGTGAGAAGAACCAGACATTTGCATCTTCTGGCCTTGAGCCCATCCTTGGGGGGCAATAGTTGAGCTGTCATCATCAAAGATTAAAGCCAACACAGGTACTTAGCCTAACAAGAAATCTGATTGAACAGATGGTGAATAGGGAGAGATTTGAGAAGTCTGGAAGAGAAAACTGGCTTTAGAGACACAGTCATTAGGAGGTAAAAGTGCTAAAAGTCCTTGTGATGCTAAATCCCATTATGTGGTTAGAAATGGATGATTTTCAACCAGAATTTCTGAAAAGATGAAGGAATTTATCAGAATGCACAGAAAAAAAAAAAAAAAAAAAAGGTAATTTACTTTTGTCTCAAATGCATACTGTGCAGTGGGAAAGAGAGCAAGGCCTAAGCATAAAGGTGCTCTTGGAGACGTGGTAATAGAAGTGAAAAAACCCAAAAGCACATTGAAAAAAGACATCTTTGCATCAGCTGCCTGCAGAGCTTAGTGCTGTAAAGCACGACAGTAAGTGCTTGCTTCTTTGTGGGAACAGAGGACTGATGCCTAAACCTGGCAGTGTCTCTGGGGTTAAAAGTAATGTCAGCTGCTGGAGTGCAAGATCCCTGCTTCCCAAAGCCAGCCCTTGAAGACTGTACAGAGGCAAAGATGCACACCAACAAGATCTATAGATCACTTTCACATGTGCACAGAGGAGGCTCTCTCTTCCTTTCTGGATCCCATCACACCCTAACAAGCACATCTTTAAACTCAAGGTGACCCTGCTGTAGGGGAGATGGATGGGCGGAGGAGGGGGTGTCAAGAGCTTGAATTAATATGCTGAGCAAGCCAGTTTCCAATGATTTATACCATGGGGACAACACTTACTGCTTCTTTGCTCCCCAACCCTCCACCCTGCTCAAGATCCAGCATATCCTACAGGAAGCTCAGCAACACATGCAGAAAGTTGAGCTTACTACTGTACTTACTAATGGATCCAATGACAGATATATGGTCGAGCCAGAGCCAGTGTGCAGGAGCAGGCATGGCAAATTTGGAATCTGAGGCAAATTTAGAAGTTTGTGCTCACAAGAGGAAAAATGAGGAAAGGAGAAAAAAAATCCAGCACAAATCAGACCTAAAGTGGCTGAACTTAAGTGGCGCAGTTGTCCATGGAGCACAGTTGTGGTGAAAACCTAAAAAAAGATGGATATTCCTCTGAGCATAATGAATAAGTCAATAACAGCGAGCTAAAAACTAACAAAAAAAACTTCCTCTTTCATTTGTCTGGCACTATTTGACAAATGGCAAATCTCTGAAGGCTACACCAGCATCAAGATCTTGCTAAAGACTTTCTTTGTGAGTAGACCTGTTGTAAGAGATGTTTTTGTACACTGATTTACTAGATGAATTCTTGAGCAGGAGAGGCAAAGATCCAAGCAGGTTGTAATGCTGAGTCTCTTGCCTCTTTGTTAGCAGATAAACAAGGAAGGGGATTCTCAGGGGCAGCAGGACAGGGAGACTTTTAGATCTTGGTAATCCCTAGGAAAGACTGTGCAGAATTTGAAGCTATGAACCACTGAATAGGCTTTAAATGGCTGTGGTATAGCAATATTGGAGTTGGAGTTGTTTTCTGGGTCCTCAGGTGCAAAACAGCAACAATGATAACAGGAGTTCAGACCCCTCTGTTTACATTACCTGTGCACATTTGGGGACTTGCACCAGCTCCTCAGCTTCTCCTGCTCACAAGACCTGCTGAGCTCACAATGCTGCCTTGGAGCTCAGCACAGAAGGGCAAACCACATCAGGCTGCTGGACCCCTTCATGCAGGTGGCATAGGGGAGAGCTCTTTCTGCAAATGTTTGCCTCTAAAATTACAGCAAAATATCCCCAAAGTCACAATTACTCTACCTGGTTCTATTTAACAAAGCTTTTAACCTCCAGACCCCTGGGTTTTCCAGCTGTATTGCTTTTGGCAGGAACACCATTCTGTTTGTCCTGTAGTGCTGCTGGCAGAAAGCAGATGCTTTCCTTCAAGAAAACGGAGCTTCCAAGTGGAAAGCACATCCTGGTATTCTAAGCAGATGCCAGAGAATGACTCAGGTGCAGTCTATTTTCCACTAGAATTTAAGGGAAAAAAGAAAAAAAAAGCATTTTTAATGCATCCTTTAGCTGCAGTGGCTGGGCAGTTAGTCAAGGACAGACAAATGTTGCCAAATAGAGATTTTTCAACTAGGTAGAAGCTGGCCCAGGTCATCAGAGCTATTTCAATTCTTGTTAAGTGTCTCTGATAATCTGACCATTCATGCCTAGGTTTCAGCGTTGTTAGAATGTTTTAATGGTTAATGTTTTAACACAGTTCTGACATGATCATGACACAGTTATGATTTCAACACAGTTTAAAAGCCTTTAGTACAAACCACATCATTTCAAATTTAGACCAGCAACCATGTATGAATGGAGGACAAAAGAAAGATGAGAGATATGGTTTGAAAAAGACTGGGAAAAGGGGGATAAAGTGCGAGAAACCTCACCAGAGTGACACAAAGGAGAACTAGCAGAATGCAGAGAAATGTCTCAGACGCTCACGTAAGCAGGGAGATTTCATTTATTTGGCACAGAGGGACAATAGCCCTGCTAACCAGGATAGCTATTGTTCTTTTGTTTTTAACAAACAAAAAGGGAAAACGCGAAGCACTAGCTTCCCAGGGAAAAATCATAAAAATAAGTTCTCATCCTGCTGTCCAACAAGGAACGAGAAGCCTCCCGCACTTCACCTATCGCCCCCACGCTGTTGCTCACTCACGGTGTTTGTCGGCTTAGAAAACAAATGAAATATATTGAGGCCTCACTCTGAGGAGAGCTGAGGGCGTTGTTACAGCACAACAACTTAATTGAATTGAAAACCACTGAGTCAATGCATTAAGCAGAAAAATGCACGGTGCTATCTGCTGTGTCGTTGAGTGCACAAGTGCTCCGGCAGCCAATGCTTCAGGAGGATTATAATGCTGGTGTGTTCCCTTTAGCTTTATTTCAGCATGTTTCATAGTGAAGACAGAAAGCCATCCATAATTGGAGGAAGCCTCAAAATGTTTCATTCCTTCAGCGGTGGAAGTGGGGCGAGAAGAAAAGGAGGACTGTGATTCAGCAAGACAGAGGTGCTCCCATATGAGGGTGACAGCTGGAGAATAAGGACCCTCTGTTCAGGGACAGTGAATTGCTTATAGCCTTTTACAAGCTCAGGGAGGGTGTAAGATGTAAACGAGCTTCAGGAGCCTTGGCACAAACACAGAGGATCCTGTCAGCAAAAAGGACCTTCCACAGCACATAGGTAGCGTCGTGAGCCCGCTAAGGACCATTTGAAGCATTGATGTGCAGAATTGCCCCCTTCAGCCAGCTTGCTGGAAAGCAAACAGCTGTCACTGAGGGAGACAGGAGTGTCAGATATGCCTGGAACACATCTGGGAATTTCTGCCCAATTAAAATATTTCTGAACACAAAAGATGACAGTTTCCATTGAGTGAGCTGGAGCAAAGCGTTATCTGGGAAACTCAAACAGATCAACCATGAGCTTGTTGTTCAGGGAATTCCCGCTCTTCACAACTGACTTCATCAGGGAAAGGACAAGCTCTGCAGCATCATAACTCTCTGCAGCAACCACAGGACAAATAAACAGAGCTGAGGCAAGGCTCAACGATTTTTTAACCACTGGATAGTCAAAGCTGTGGTGATTTCACCTGCATGTGAAATCAAATGTGAACATACAGATACGTAATATAAAGAACACAGCCCCAGAGCCAAATCCTTTATTGATACATAAGGCAAGTTCTCAGCAGAATATACCACTGAGGAGCATAATAAATATTCATGCTTGTTTTACACCTTAATGCACCTGTCTTGCCCCATGGACTTCATCAATGATTCCCATTGCTTGGTCTTGCATAAGGGTGTTAGCACTCCTGAGTTTCTCAGATCTCTGAAGGGCTTTTTGAGATATGGCTTGAGCTGCGTTTAGTACCTGCCATCAGAAGACAAAAGGCATTTTTGAGTAGACAATTTAAGTTAGTGTTATTTGTGCATCTAAGGCCTAGATAGCATTAATTGTTTGTACATCTAAGGGCTAAACAAAGGAGAAACATAACTGAATATGTTTTAATAACCAGCTTTCCTGTTCTGTGATGGTTCTGAGAATTTATTATCGTTGCTGAACAGTAATTAGTTTTGAGTTTATTTTGGTTATTTACAGATGCTTCCATTCACTAATCTGTACATTTCCCCATTTTTATCACTTTTCCTGTGTTTTCGACTTTCCAATCTCTAAGCCAGTTCCACGTTTTAAATTTTCTCAATCTCCAGTTTCCTTGTTAAGGGTGCAATGCCATGCATCTTCTCTTGCTACCGCAAGCCCTGCTAACCAAGAGGGTGGCCACCCGGTCGTGCTGCAGAGCCGAAACTTTCCACCCACGCGTTGCTGGTGGCGGGGCGCTTCATTAAAACCAAAATAATTGTTGCGGATTTTTAAGTGCGGTCTCGCAGCAGCGCAAATGGCATCCCAGCTAATTTTCGCTAACTTCAATGCGTCGGAGAGGAAGCGCCTGCCCCTGCCAACAAGCAAACCCCCCAGGCTCGCCCGCCCGGGCACGGCACACCCGGCGGCAACCGCAAGAGCGCGGAGAGGAGCCCGTCACCCCTAGACTGGGCGTCAGAAAAAGGGAAAACGCTCGATTACTCGAGAGACTTAATGTTTAAAGCTGCATTAACGCCTCGGTGCTTTCAAAGAACGGCCCCGAAGCCCCGCTCGCATCCCAAACCCAAGAGGTCTGGCGGACCGCCCGAGCGGCGGCGCGTCACGCCCGCGGTGCTCGGGGGGTCCCCGGCGCTCAAACCGGCGGCGTTGCAAGATGGGGGGTGGGCCAAGGGGGCTGGATGCAGGCGGATGGGGGCAGGTCGGGCCGGAGGAGGGCGAATGTTTCCTGCCCGCCGCCGCCGCCCCCCGGCCGCCCCCCGCAGCCGGGCGGAAGTCAGCCCGCGCCGTCGGAGCTTAAAAGGCTCCCGCACGCCGCGCCGCCCCAGTGCCGGCGGCCGCAGCGGGGCCGGAGCCAGCGCCGCCGCCAGCCCCGCGCCCCCCCCCCCGGGGCCGCCCTCCGCACCCCGCCCGGCGGGGAAGGCGCCCGGCGCGATGGCTCTCCCCGGATCCCACGCCGCCTGGGACGGTGCTGCCGCATCAGTGAGTAATTCCTGCTAATTTACCCCCCGAGGCCGGTGGGCTCCGGCTCGGCAGATCGCGGGGGAGGCGGGCGTTTTGGTTTTCGCTGCTTTCCTCCCGCCGCCCCCCCTCCTCTCGCCTCTTCTTCGGGTTTTATATTATTTTTGTTTTCTCAATAAAACACCACGCGAAGAGGCGAGATGACAAAGGAAATGTGATCCTAGGCGCTGCAGGGGCTCAGAGCGAGAGAGAACCGGAGAGGAGGAGGAGGAGGAGGGGGCGAGCGTAGCGCTCTCGGATAGCATTGCACAGCGGCTCCAATTTGTGCGAGCGAATATAATACACCCCCCATGAATAATTCAGGGCGGCCGGCGGGGACCTGCCGCTGCTCCTCTGCCCGGCCGCCGCAGCCTGTGCGAGCCGCGCCGAGCCCGCGGCACTGACCGGCCGCCCGAGCCGGCGGGTACCGCGTGTGCGGGGCTGCTGCGGGCTCGGCGCTGCCCTCCGCGGGAAGCCCCGCGCAAAGGAAGGCGTCCGGCGGGAGCCGAGACTCGGAGAGGCGAGAGAGGGGACTGCCCTTCTCAGCTGTCCTCGGAGCCCTTTTATTCTTTCCATCTCCTCCTCCGCGTCCCGCCAGCGTGAGTCTGTGCCGGTGGGGTGGGCACCAACGCCGCCCTCCATCCCCACCCCCCAGTCATGCGGTGGTGGAGCAGGCGTCGGCGGGGGAAGACTGGAGCCGGAGAAGTCTGCCTGGCCACTGTATTTCAGTGCCTCTCTCTCTCCTAGAGCTGCTCTGGATTGCAAAAGTGGAGGGGGGAACTGAAACGAAATTTCCCCTTCCCCCCCGACAAGCACAGGTTTAAAGGAAAAGAGGAAAAAACCCAACGCCCCAAGAAGAAAGAGCGAAACTTGAGTTAAGCCCCTGCTGCCCCCCGCCCGCCCGGCCGAGAGGGACTTGCACTGCCGCCCCGACCCGGTTCTGCGGCCGTGGGAACCGGAGCCGAGCCCCGGCGGACAGAGTTCGGTCCCCGCTGGATGCGGCGGGGATCGGGCGGTCGGCGCCCATGCACTTTCCGTTGAGGAAGAGGACAAGTAACCAAACCACGTTGTCAAACTGCTGACCCGAGGGGGAGATGAGAAGACTGTGTGAGGTATTGACCGATTGGGGAATCGATACAATTTGTCTAATGCAACGGGGGATCGGGGGTTAAGTACATGAGAGGGACGAGAGGATCCATTTACTGAGGGAGAACGGGACAGCTACACCTTGATACCAAAAATACTCCCCCCTCCCCGCAGCAGCCAGCCCGGCAGCAGCGAGGTACGAGGAGAGGACCCAGCTCCCTGCAGACCGCCGGATCGATGACACCGTATTTGCAAAACCGGCCCATCGATCCCACTTGGCAAAACGACTGATCGATGCCAGCTTGCTCGTAAGCTGCTTGCAGAACTACCTTCTCCCCGTGCCTCTGCTTTTCCGCCCACGCTTTTTTTTTTTTTTGCCTTTTTTCTTTTTTTTTCTTTTTTTTTTTTTTTTTTTGAGGGAGGAGAGACACGTTTTTGCCCCCCATCGGGGAGTCAGGCCCATCGCAAATGGCTTCGTTTCCCGAGTCCGACTTCCAGATCTGCCCGCTGTGCAAGGAGATGTGCGGCTCGCCGGCTCCCCTCTCGTCCAACTCCTCCACCTCCTCGTCCTCCTCGCAGACCTCCAGTTCCTCCGGGGGCGGCGGCGGCTCCTCCTGCGGGGGCCCGCCGCGGCGGCTCCACGTCCTGCCCTGCCTGCACGCCTTCTGCCGCCAGTGCCTGGAGGCGCAGCGGCACCCCGGCGCGGGGGACGCGCTCAAGCTGCGCTGCCCCATCTGCGACCAGAAGGTGGTGATCTCGGAGCCCTCGGGCATGGACGCGCTGCCCTCCTCCAACTTCCTCCTCAGCAACCTGCTGGACGTCGTCGTAGTGGCGGCCGCCGCCGACGAGCAGAAGAACGGCCGCGCCGCCGGGACCGGCCCCGCCGCGGGCTCGGGCGGCGGCGGCAACAACCGGCACCACGGCCGCCCGCCGCCGGGGCCGCCCCGCGCCGCCGGCTCCTCACCCGCCGCCGCCGCCACGGCCGCGTCCTCCTCGACGTCGTCGTCGTCCTCCTCCTCGGGCGGCGGCGGCTCGGCGGCGCTCCTGCTGCGGCGGCCCCACAGCCGGCAGGGCGAGCCCCGCTGCAGCTCCTGCGACGAGGGCAACGCCGCCAGCTCCCGCTGCCTCGACTGCCAGGAGCACCTGTGCGACAACTGCGTGCGGGCGCACCAGCGCGTCCGCCTCACCAAGGACCACTTCATCGAGCGCTTCGCCGCCGGCCCCGCCGCCGCCGGCCCCGCCGCGCCGCTCGCCCTCAGCCCGCCCTACCCCGCCTCGCCGTACAACATCCTCTCTGTCTTCCCCGACCGGGCCAGCTACTGCCAGCACCACGACGACGAGGTGAGCGCAGGGAGGGAAGAAGGAAGGGAAGGGGCGGCTGCGCTCCCGGCCCTGGCCGGCGCCAGAGGGCCCCCGCCCGCGTGGCCGGCTGCCGGGGGGCGGCGGGGCTGTGGGGACAGGGGGCAGCGCCGCCCCGGCAGCGGCCGGAGCGGGGCGCGGGAGCCGCTGACACACCGGGGGAGGGAGGGCGTGCGGAGAAGTGGCGGCGATCCGGGCGCAACCCGCTCGCACCGGGCGCTGCTCCGCGCCGCCGCCCAGGAGGAGGAGGTGAGCCGGGGGCCCCTCCGCGAGGTGCGGGACCTGCTGTCCCGGGAGGCGGCCGGCGGAGCTCCGGCGGGCCCGTGAACGGCTTGCAGCAGGGGCGCTGGGCTGCTGGGGCGCTGTGTCCCTCAGAGCGGCTCGTCCGGCGCGTACCGAGGGGTGGCGAGGCCGTGGAGGTGCAAGGGAAAAAGGTTTGGGGTCCCCCGGCGTCCCGATGCTGAGTTAAACTGGTTTGTGGAGTCTGCTTTGCACAGCCGTGTTCAGCGTGTAACCCACTGGAGGAAGAAAAACGAATAAATAGGGACGGAAGATAACTGTGTTGAGAAAAAGACGCCTTTTTGATTAATTAATTATAAATAAATAAAAGGCAGTAAAAAAGTTAGCAGAGATACTAACGCTTGTAAATGCCAGCTACATCTACTGCTCTTGGTTAACATCTTGTCTGCTTGTGTGGTGGCAAACATCTACTGATGCAAAAACAGGAACTTGCTTTACGTGGTGTTAATTTAAAACGCTTTGGCTTTGCAAGTTTTGATTCTGGTGACCCTAAGTATTGTTTCATAGATCTTAAAAGAGGCAGTGGCTTCTTCAAAATGTACTTGGAAGTGTCTTAAGTTTCATTGGGATAGTTTCTTGCTGTGATAGTTTGAAACTTGATTTTTCGTTTGAAGCTGGAAAATGGCGATCTGCTGACTTTCCCCTTTTGCTCTGGGGGTCAGCGCGGGGGGGATTTTGCTGGAATTTTCCAGTAAATGGTGTTGGAGGTAGTTTCCTCCCAAGATGAAATTGGACAGCACAAGGGGCTTCAGGGAAAACCTGCCTGAGGACAGGGGTGGTGCAAGAGCTTCCTGTGGGATGCTTGCTTAACTGATAAACGAAGGCATTTCACCCATGGAAATGTGGTGATGCCTTTGTCTTCAGTTTTCAGGGACACTTTTTCTATGTCCTCTAATGTTGCTGTAGGTATGAAATAATTCTGGAAAAGTCTGGCATTTTGTGTTTCTTAAAGTTGCAGAGGACAGACCGTATGAATTCTGTGGGAAAAGAAAGACCTTAAAATGACATTTGGGGGGCATGAAGTGTGATTGAGGAACAATCAAGTTTTTAACAAAAAGAAAAGCAGCCCAGAAACGTTTTGGCAGCTGAGCTGCTTACAGCTTTTTGTGGTATCTCAGCATCTCCCTAAGAGTGGGGTTCCTAAAGCACTTGTGTAATACTGAATGCTGGACTGAAATGAGGCATGATCTTAAGGCACTAGAAGAAAAAAAAAAAATCTTTCTGCATTCATTTTGGAGTATAACTTCGGTTTTATGGTGCAGGCTAGAAAGCTTCTAGTTTTTGTGTTCTCAGTAGGATGAAAGTTCTTTTCGAAGTGTGTAAAATGAAACAATTGAGGGCTTTTGGCAATAATATAGAATATCCAGCTTCTAATGCAATGCATTCTGAATCCATTGAGTAAAAGAGTAGCTGGGATAGGAGCTCCAAGGTATTTTGTGGACTTAAAATCATAAATTGCAAAGGGAACAAAGGTATTCTAGCCTTGCTTAAACTGTATGGATTTTCTAGAAATAACTTCTGAAAAAGCTTAGTTTTTTTGACATAAGTAATTTTACTTTCATCAGTGCACTCTGAAAAGAGTACACTTCTTAAAAGAATTGGGTTTGGGTGTTCCTGTGTCCTGTAGACCTAGAAATTGTTTTAAAGCAACTAAGTATTTTCAATCCTTCAGCTCCTGTTGAGAAAGGCTTTTATTCTGCAAATTAATGATCTACTACTGTTCTTGATTAGTGCGTTTTGGTGGCTCCTTAATGCGGGTGTGCCTGATCAGTATTTGCAAGTATTTATTATTCACTCGAGAGGAATTGTTTGGGATAGTCTGACTCTTGGGAACAGTTTGTCCTGTGAATCTTTATCACTTTGGCTAAAAATATGGGTGAGGTGTACAACTTTTTTTTTTTTTTCTGAGAAAGGGTGGCTGCAAAACTGTGAGGGTTATTGCTTGTTTAAGAATGCTATTTACAGCCTCATAAAAGGAACGATAATAGAAAGGCAGCCTTCCAGGAGAGTACTTAGTGCATCACTTAAGCACTTTGTTGGGCTAATAGTGTAAAAACAAACCTAAAATGCAAGGCAGGAATGGTAGCCTGAAACTTTAATATGAGCAGAACCCGGGTTTTTAACTACTCAGTATGTGAGAAAAGCTGGTGGGCAGGATATTCCCTCTGATTAATTCAGGCAGGTAAGGTTTGGGTATAGGCAGATCTCATCTGCAAGCTGCTGGAAGAGTAATTCTTTTAAATGCAGAGTTCTCCTTCCCCAGGATAGATCCTCCTTACCCTGTCATAAGGAGTTTGACCCCATCCCTGAGGGTTTTCTGCACAAAAGTTCTGGCTCCTCCTTTATTTTGTGCCTCCTTGCCTAGAACATGACACTCCTGTCCTAACATTGCTACTCATTTGTTACCTTTCATCCTGTTCCTCTCTGGTCTTTCCACCCCTCCTTCTGGGAATCACTGTCCGTTCCCCATAATTTTCCCTCATTCCACCTCCGTTTTTAGACTCCCTCGAGTGAGAAGGGAAACAGCACCGTGGGTGGTGACTTGCTGGGTGTTCCAAGTCTCAAAACAAGACTACACATACACATTTGCCAGACAAGATCAGTGTAGTTGCTCATCCTCTTTATGCAGAGAAATGCAGATTTCAGCTCTTAACTGGGATGTGTCTGGCGTGTAGTCTCTTTTCAGTGGAGATGGTTCTGGTCTTGGTTGAGCTGTTGACTCCTGTTGTGTGCTATGAGTTGACTGTTACAGTAGTGGCAGACATTAGAGAGTGGAACACTGCTTTCATATAGCAGTGCCTGCAGGTACTACAGTGATGCATGAAAGAAGGTGAACAAAACTGTTGTAGGGTGAGGGGGAAGCAAAAGCCAATTCTTTGTCATAGCACTTCTGTTGAAATCCAGTCTGGTGGTTTACTACTGGGAACCTCACTGTCTGATGTAAAATGGTTAATTTCAGATGTTTTGAAGCATTCTACAAAAGTAACCATGTTACAACCCTGATAATTTTCTTCCGTCTGGCATTTTTTGTGTGTACAGCGCTATCAATGCTACAGTAGCAACTAGATGTTATTGTTATAAAAACCAACTAGACGGGGGACTTGGAAAGATTTTGCTTTAGTTTTACCCATAATTAAATCAAATATCCTCCCTGATGTGTCAATGTGTTCTTGATTGTTTCATCTCGGACTGAAAGAGCACCTCTGTTTTTCTTTTCTTGGAAGGATGAATAGGCTATAAACTAAACCACCATCTTAGAAAATGTTGGAACAGCTGTAGGACACTTGGCTTGTGTTGATAAACTGAGTGAAGTGAGTTTGCAGAAAGTGGAAAATGCTACAAGTTGCAAGTTAAATAACTGGGATTTCATTTATGGCAGAGCACAGCTTCTGTGAGCTTGAATATCATTTCATGATAACAGTGGTGGATGGTCAAAACACTTCAATAGCAGACTTCTGACACTTTCTAGGGAAAGTGTGGAGTTGCCAAATTCAGTCAGCTTAGTGGTGTATGACCCTTCTAGTTCTGATATTGCTCTACGGATTCCATTTTAGAAGTGGTTCATGGACTACCAAGACTTACAAGACAAAACCCTGTAGCACCACAGCTCCCTCTGTTGCAAGAAAGGCTTTTAAAGATCTTTCTCCCCTTGCCCTTAAACACACTGTTGCTTCCTTCTCCTTCCATCATGTCTGTCTCTGGTCAGGGTCTTAACTGATCAGATTCATTTACAAACTCTTTTAAGTTTTTTGCCATGTCAGTGAGTTGCAGTGGTTCATGGGGCTGTTGGAGCATGCAGATAAGACTCACTAAAATCAGATTGCTGTGTTGCATATAATCTTGGATTTCTTTTTAGATTATGACTAAAATGCATTCCTTCTTGTTATTTTACAGGCTGTGAAAGATGCAATTTTTGGAGGCTTGCACATGTATAGGGGAAAGCATTCAACTTCATAGCTGTCAGCTGAACTGAAAGCTACTTACCTGGTACCTTGGTTAAAGTTGCTGGTTGAATTTATGTCTAAGCTCCCCTAATGTAGGGTAGAGCTGTGGTCTCACAATAGGGAGCAAGCACACTCAGGAGATGCTTCTGTGAGCCAATTTAACTCACTTAACAGGACTGAAAACTTTTCCCTTTTGCTAGCACTGGTATAAGTTTATTTTATTTGCAGGCTGAACTGGTATGAGGGGAAAGGAGGAATGGAGTGGTTAGACAGGAATGGTAGGTTAAATGTGGTTGCTTTTGTGTAGTGGCTTTCCATAGGGCCAAATGCTGAGCTTTGCTCCCTGGTGCTCCCAGTGCCACCCACCCACACGTCTCACCAAAGTGGTTGGCTCATGCAGAGGGAGTATGCCCGAGTTCCCAGTTCTGCATCTCTTGCTCAGGGGTTATTTGTGTGAAACTGCAGTGTGTGGTACAGGCTCTTGCTGTTTCTCTTTGTAATGATTAAGGTTTTTGCCACCTAACAAAGAGATTAAAAATTTTAGGAGTGTATCCAGAGGCAGTGGTTTTAAATGTGAGGCTTTGTGTCACTGGTGTTGTGACTGCTAGAGCTTCAGCTTTAGAGGAAAAAATGTGCACATGAGCTAGAGAAATTCATACTTCCAGGGCATGTAAGAAACTCCATATAGATCTTTGTACTTGTGCAGCCTTCATTGATCATACTTACTGTGTCTTTTCTCTGTTGATATCAAATGCACATACGGGTGCCCATCTGAGAACAGTGCTTCAGATTGGGTTACCGACAGTTGTGTTTTCCTTTTAAACTTTTTCCTGATGAAGAAAGCAGGGTAGTGAGTTATTTTGTTCATACATGATTTATGGAATGTGGATTTAACGTCCTTAGAAAGATAAAAGGTTGGAATCATCTTTTGTTTCACAATATTTTTAAACTTACAAATACTGTTCAGCTATCAGGTGTTAAACCTCTGGGATTACTTTGCCTTACTTCCCTTTAAATGCCTCTTCACCATCACATCTTCCAACCCCTGGCTCTTCCCTGCATGCAGAAGTCTTTTGATTTAACTCCTTCTCTTTAGTAAGAGAATTAAAACTTTGTGTTTTAAACAGCTTTAATACTATTCTGGAGAATCTGATTCCCCCCTTGCTGCTTTGCAGTTGACTGGTGTTGAAATCCACTCACCATTTTTAGGGTAAACACAGCAAAGTTGCCAGGTTTTTCTCTTGGTGATTATATGATGTTGTTACACTACTGGCTTAATTAAACGTGGCTTCAGACAATTTTCAGTGAGTAGGAATTGGAAGAAGCCTAAATGCCTTGGATGTTCAGGCAACTTTCAGTGACTGTTTTTACTTAGAGCCTGTCTTTGAAAACCCAAGAGTATTGCTGTGTGTTAGGGGTATTAATGCTTGCAGGCTGCAGCATGGACCTCTGAGGCTGTAGTGACCTACAGCTGGAGATGTGCATACAACAAATAGGCATGAAACTAGACTACTGGATACCCATAATTTTGTGAATTACAGTTTTGTTAGAACTGATGCCTTGAAGTGTATCTTGTAAGTGAGAGAGAAGGTCTAGCTGAATTTTTGCTTCAATTTAGTGATGAAATCTTTCATCATATGTAGCAGTTTCTCCTTTCAGCTAAATCTTCAGAGCATGTAAACATGCTTGCTAGACCATGCTTCCTTTAAGGAAAACTGCTTAGTTCCTCTGTTTTAAAGTCAAGGAGGTGGTATCATTCCTCTTTCAATACTGTCTTGACTCAGTCTCTTCCTAGTTTTCCTCCCATACTCCCTTCCTTCCTGCAAAGTTGTTGGTGTCTTTCCGTCAGGCAAAGAAAGAATCACGATGTGTTGAGAGCACAGATCTTAAGCTGCATGAACAATGCACTGAATGCAAGACTAATGTTACCACAGATAAGATATCACAGAAGGAGTTTATTGTCTTCAGCTGTAATCCACTTTCAGTAGAGCAGTTACAGATATGGTCTTGGATCATAATTATGTAGTACATAATTTTTACTAATGCTTTTAACCTATCATTCAAAGTCTTTTTAATTAAAAAGTGTAGAAATGCTGGATGGGACTGGTTACTGCTTGGCAATCCAAGTATTGGTTAAAGTGATGAATGGATGTCCCTCATCCCATAATATATTAGGCATATTGGCTTTGTTTCAGCTGTTCTCTTTGTGGGCTCAGCTGCAGCCCCTTCCATGGCTTGTTTTCTTGTTTCCCTGGCCGTGCTTGAAGAAGGGCTCTGTGGGTGGGATGGGTTTGATCCTCCTAAAAAATTAAGCTTGTGTATCTGAATTAAGTTACAAAAATGGAACAAAAAACATAGTATTGCTCCAATTCCTGATCTCCTTGGGTACAAAAACTTCTTTACTATGTAATGTCACCTCAGAAGTTATTTTATTATTCCTCTTTGCTCTGCCATCTTAAAGAAGAGAAATTGTATGTGGCTAAGACAGTAGTGTTTCTTTTCCAATGTTCTTTTGCTTCTCATCTACTTGTTTCCTCCTCTATCAACCTCAACAAAATAAATTCTTTTCAGTTACAGTGTCCATAGCCGCTAATCTTTTTTAGTATCTAAAAGTGTTGGCCAGCTTTAAATGCTCTAGCTGTATAGCCTAGTATGAAAAAGAATAAAAGCCAGTACCCACAGATGAGGCTCATGAATATATGTTCTGTGTTGCTCAGGCATCTTGGATATGTGTGCAATACTGACAGAATTAATTCATAGTTATGTGTTCAGCTCTAAGAAATAAGAGCACCATTCCTGTTATTTCGCTTGAGTGTGTAATATGCAGTGCTAAAACCCCAGATGGTGAACTGGTTGGCTAGGATGATGACTAGTTAGCAGTTTCCTTCATATGTGGTTGAAATATTTTTGAAGTGACTAAGACTTGAGCTGGAAACTTCAAATGCTTATTGTTTTATAGTTCTGTATGCTTTGTGTGCTGTATGCCTCTGCACTGGTGCTGACCTGGAGAAAATGGATTACCTCCCAGCAGTAGGGAGGTGACTTGAGGCAAGCTCTAAACTTGTTGGACTGGCAGTGGGTGAGAATCACTTTTCAGAGTTGGGTACTTAAAATTCTGGGGATTGTGAGATATGTCTTGAATGCTACAGAGAAAAGCTCAACTGAAGAAACATGTGGATTGCCTTGAAAACTCATTTCTAAGTAGACAAATTAACCTAACCAAAGCAGCTGCTGTCACCTCAGCAGCTCAGTTTTACTCCTGTTTGTTACTACAGTATTCTCTCTCCTAAGAGCACACAAGCAACCACCAAGGCTGCTCTTATACCAGTGCTTTCCAGGGATGTGAGAATAGCAATGTGCTTGCCCTTTAATCTTCTTGTGGGGGAGAAGGGTGCTTTAGTGAGCTAAAGGTGATGGCTGTATTTGTGTTGCATCATCCCTCTCCTGTTGGTTAGTCTCCATGCATAACCAAAATATTTAAAGGTGTTCTGTGAAGTTTGCTAAACCCTCTTTTTCAGATGGTTGCTTGTATTACATGCTCCCCCCCACCACTGCCCCCCCAATATATTTTGGGGATAGCCAATGTTGTTAAACTACCATCTACTGTAAATATTGCCTTCTGGTAGGCAAGGTATTGTGAATGTACAGAACTATCAAATGCTGTGTTTGGCTGGATTAAAAGACTGGCAGGGACCTGAAATTCAGCAATCAAACTTCAGTGTGATTCTTGGATGGTAGTGCTGGAGCTTGTTGCTGTAACTTCCCCATGTCCTATGTTATCTTGGGTTTTGTGGACTCTGTTTGGATGTCTAGGCACTTGATGTCCAGAGTGGCTGACATATGCTAAAAAACGAATGTTATACAGCTTTTTGTTCAGCTCCTCTTGGTTAACAAAAGGCAAACTATTATTTAGGGTAAAATGTCAGCTATCAAACTTCAAATCCTCCCCTTTTCCCTCCCCTTTCACTTCAGTGGTTCTTTTTACACAGCTCTTCACACTGTCAGACAGTTAAGTGTACAAAATAAAAATCCCTAGCCTTAAATATTGGGTGTGAGCAAAGCTTGAAAGCTGTCTGCATTACGGATGCCCTTAAGCTTTGTAATCCACCCTAGTGCTGCATCAGGGACTAGAGAAATGCTGCTGCCTTGTCAGGGTTGGTGGTGGGAAGCCCCAGAGAGTGAGCCAGTACGGGCTGCCTGACAGGGTTACTCCTGCTGATCTTCTGTCACCTTGAACAATGCCACGTCAGGTGTGGAGGGTGTAAGGGACAACCACCAGGTAGCTCCTGGGGTCTTGCTGCTGCTGTGTCCTGCTGTGCTTTGGAAGTCAATTCTGTAGTTCCTGGATGTTTTAGTAAGTACATGTGTATGTGAGGCAGAGCAGGTCTCTTACTCTGAGGAAGAACTTTTCTCTGAGCATAGAAAGAAGGAGCAGCATGCCTCCAAGCCTTCCTTTTTTTTTTTCCGCCCCTTTAAAAGCAGTGCTGGTAAAGGGTTAAATTCCAGCCCCCTGCAGCACACCCCGCCCCCACCGCTATATATGGTATGCCCAAAGGCACTGGAGATTTAATACATTGAAGTTGGAGCGTGAAGGGGGTCTGCAGCCTGCTAGACAAAGTCACTCAAATTTCAAGAATACTTGATCCATACAAGGATGTTACTTGAGAAAGGCATGGCTTCTCTGTTAAGAAAGCGGTCGCAGAATGAGCCGGCTGAGTGTCCCAAACACAGCTTTTGTGGCTAGATGGGCAGATTGCAAACCAGATTTTCTTTAATCGATGGCTGACTGACCAGCAAGCTAGCTGAAGTTGTTGTGAGAACCAAACAGCCTCTCCTCAGAGAAGTGGCTATTTCTAGGGGAAAATTAAAATTGTTGTTTCTCGCACTGAAGTGCTTGCAAGTCATAGACATGATTGTGCAGATAATGATACAAGAGGATTCAGTTGAATTGACTGAATACTAGATTGAAATAATGGAAAATAATTTCCCCATACTAGTTACTGTAGGAGTACCTACAGCATTGCAGTTATGTCCCAAAAGGATGTATTTGGTGTTAACTTCTGTTAAAGGCTTTTAAATGGATGGGAAAATATTGGATATTGGGAAGAAGGAAAGCACAGTTTATGGAAGAAAAAAAGATAAACAAAACCAAAATTATCATAATAAACAAATTGGTACTGGAAAGATCAGGTAGTGGTCTGGAGTGGATTCTATCGTGAAAGAATTAACAAGGAACACTAACAAAACATTTGGGAATTGGAAAGGATGAAGTACAAAAGAATTCCTGGAACACTGAGGTCCCAGTCTTTCTACTGCTGCTGTTGTATGTACTAAAATGGTAATGGCGGTAAGATTTAATACTCTCCTTGCTTCTTCCTTTCTTGTATTCAATGCAGTTGTCATTGAGGGGGCAATGTAATAAACCCCACCTCCCCCAATATCATGGAAGCATTGATAAGATTAGAATTAAGAATTGGATTAGAATTATATGTGGTGGCTACTGACAGAGTTCAAAAAGGTAACTACGTGGCCTCCCTTATCATGAAGGTGCTGTCTTCTTTCTCTGTTTTATACAATGTGCATTTTAATTGACAGTATTCCATGGTAGCTGCTGCACTCTTGCATTACTAATTTTTTCAAGGGCTCTGAGCCTGTTGCTGGATAATTAATGTATGGCCCCTGAGCTTTCTGTTGCTGAAGCATGGCTCCCTTACTTTAATATACTCTCTGTGGTGGTTGGTGGGATGGTTCTTAGGGAGGTTCATGGTGGGCAGTCCCAGCAGGCTGGGCTGAGTGGAA
Organism: Zonotrichia albicollis; assembly: GCF_047830755.1. Classification (NCBI taxonomy): domain Eukaryota; kingdom Metazoa; phylum Chordata; class Aves; order Passeriformes; family Passerellidae; genus Zonotrichia; species Zonotrichia albicollis. The sequence continues at coordinate 42,064,713 of NC_133819.1, read as the reverse complement.
GCAAGGCTGAAGAGCTGACTTTTGCTGCATAGCTGGCAATTTGCTGGAGGGCTGTCCACTCCAAACTTCCAGTCATTCCTGAGATGTGGTTTTTCCATTTGTATGCACTTCCCTATGCATGCAAATTTGATAAACTTGCTGAGTTTTAGACAATTGTTACTTGTCAAAACAAACATGACTTTATCTTCATGCTATTGCTTTTCTGGCAAAGGTGGAATTATCCCACCTTTGCATCTTGTCAAAAGTAGTTCATTACGTGCCTCTGAATCTGAACTGTTCCTCAGGAGCAGTTGTGTCAAGTCAGCTGAATTTCTTTGTCTCTTACCAAAACAAGTGGAAAGCCTCTAAGGCAATGTTCTGCTGAACCTGATGGGGTGCATGTGGGCCCCTCATTCCAAGTGGCTTATTCTTCAAATTAATATTTCCAGGGAGCAGTTGTGCACCTCGATGCTGTTCCATATTGGTGCATGGTTAGTGCGTGTCGGAATATTGTAGTAACAGTTGAAAATTCTCTATGATTTAGGAACCTAGGTTTTCTAGAGAACCACTAGAGAGATTTTTGCTGGAAGTGATGAAGCACTGCAGTTCCAATTAATATAATGTGTGCAATTCATTTCCCCTTGTAGGAGGCTTTGGCATTGACTTGGGATATAGGTAAGGTCAGCATATCTTTGCAAAGACTGGAGTAGTTGGATTCTGTGGCTGGCCACTTGAGCTTGTAGTGGCATACTTGGGCTTGGCCTAGATCCAGAGGCTCCTCTTTCACTGGAACACTTCCTTGTCAGTCCTTTCATTTCTTTTCCTATGCCTGTGAGCCACTGAAGGGAGTTCAAGTAGTACGTGATTACTGATAGTCTTTACTAGTGCTCCTATCTCTGTCTCTTGGCAATGATGCCAAAAAACTTTATACACTGTAAGAACAAATGGGAGAACCATAATTTAAAAGTGAAGGTGTTAACATGTGCCTACTTTCACAAACGGCAACAAAAAAACCAACTTGAGCCATTTTTAAGTTAATAGTTTCATTTTCATATTTCAGTCCTTAGGTGCAAGCAATTAACTTTTTTTCTTCAGAGAGTACTATAATTTCTGTAGTTGTAGAAGTTATTTAGAGTGTTAAACTACTTATAGCTTTATTTTAATTGGTTTCCAATTTGCTTGTCTAGCTGCAGAAACTTTGTGAGGAGTTACTCAGCTGCCTCATTTGGCCACCAGTTTCTTAGAGTGAAGTCATGCCTTTCAATCAACATCCTTGTAAATACAATTCATAGCATTTTCATTCTGTACATGATATCACTTTTGACACCTGTTCTTGATGCCAGCCTGTTCCATTCAGCAGAGAACAGGGGCTGCTAAGGAGCTTCAGCTGATGAAACTCTCCAATGGTGTGGACCAAAGATGTATTGAAGGCCCCTTTTTCTGGTCTGAACCTGTTCATCTCCTTTCCTTCCCCAGCTCTGCCTTAAACTTGGAGAAGGAAGCTGAGCATGGATACTTTAAATGAATTTTTGGTGAAAGCCATAGTTGTGCATTTCATTATAAAGCATTCCTGTGACTAAGCATGTCACTTTTAAAATGTCATGGTTTTTGGTAGTGCAAGTCACTGCGTAAACGTGGAACAAGTGTTCATTCCTCTCAGCTGCTCAGTAATACACTTCTGTTGCCATTCATTTGTCTTCATTATATATTGTCAGTGTATGCATGTAAACATCATTTTTATAAGGTATTTATGAGGGTTTGGCTAGCATAATAAGACCAACTTATTTTCTCCTCAATGAAAGATAAATCTTGACAGTTAATCAATCTAGGAACAATGTATTGAACCAGTACCCTGTCAGAACTGCTGTTTTGTCTTCACCAATGTTCAAGACAGCTGTTTCAGAAAAAAAAAAAGGAAAGCTGTTTAGAATGTATTTTAGAGTAACTGGTCTACAATGTGTCCTTCCACTTAAATTTTTAAATTATCATGGGGAAGCACTGATGGTGTCCTGTCTTATTTTAATATTAGTTTTTTAATGTAAGCAACAGAAAAAAATCATGGTCTCAACTGAAAATACCATATAATGCATGAAATTCAATATGATCTTGTCCATAGGAGAACACAATATTTTCATCAATGTGTTTGTTGTTTGAATTTTAAATTCATTTTAACACCATCCCAGGAGGAAATATAAAAGGAAACACTTTTCACCAGCTAGGGGATAGATTGTAAAGAGGAAGTGTTGCATATCAAAACAAAGACCAAAATAAAAAAAAAAATAGAATAGTGATACCTCCCAGCTGAAATCACTGTACGCAATCCAAATGTGCTGTCAGCAGGTGAGAGACTCACTGACATGAAATGCTGTCTCGGAAATCTTGGTTTTTTTCATCCAGTTATTCCTCAGCATATGAGAACACAGTGTTACCCTCATTGCAGAATTCAGGTACATTTGTATATGGCTTGTCTGGGATGGAAATCAGACAAACTATTTGGGATAATAACCTCCCTCATTATAACTCTTATCTTAATTTTCAGCTTTTTGCAGTTTATTCCTCCCTTTGAGAACAATTTTCTCATTATTTGTAGTGGTGTATGATTTTGCTCCAAAGCTTCTTGGTATGAATTTTTTCCCTTAAGATGTTCTCCACCTGTGTTAGTGGATTCAGATTTTGGGTGTAGATGGGCAGCTTTCCATTTGGCTCCCCTGGCAAAGATCCTTTGACAGACAGCTGCATAGTCCCTTGCTGAAGGAGAGAGGTAGTAAGGGGAAATAATCCAAGGTGACTGGCACAGCTCCAAATCTAGTAACTTTTTTTGGATGCACATGTTGTAATAAAGTATTACAAGTTTTTTGAACGACACGATGTGAAATTATACAAAATGCTACGTTTATTACCTAAGACAGGAAACTCCTCTTCAGAAACTCCTGTCTGGCCCATGAAAACTGTTGCTAGTCATTCACTAGGAACAAATGGCTGTTGGTCGTTGGAAGATACTTTTCTAGATCAGTAAGAGTCAGAATATCATGGTGTGTCTGTTGTTTTTCCCCATTTCATGTATCTGTTTTTCTCCAGGCAGGGGAGACCTTCCTGCCAAATATGTATGCCATCTCTCTTGTTCTGCTACGGCTAGGTGGAAATGCTTTCGGAATGAAAGATCTTTGCAAATCAAAGTTTAAACAAACAAAAAGAAACAAAACCAGCCAAAATAAATTCTCAAAACACCCAGGTCTCATGTGGTCAAAGAAGCCACTTCTTGGAGTAAGCTGGCTTGTTTCATGTTTGATCCCATATGGAGTTACGGAGGGAAACCATTCCTCGAGTGCTTTTGTTAAATAAAGCTGTTGCCATGAATTAAGCAACGCTGCCCTGGAATGTTTCTGATCATGGTCTTGCAGAGCTTGTGACCTTTGCACTGAACATGTGAACTGAAACTTCATCTTCCAGTGTTCAATAACCATGTTAAAAATTCAGAGGTGAGGCAGTCTTGGGATTTCCTTAGGCTAGCTTAAATGCCAAGTGAAATTTAAGTACCGATTTATAGAGTTACTCTTCCCTTTTTTTTTTTTTTGTGCTAAGTCTAAGGTACAATTTTTATTATAAACCTGAAAATTCTTTGTCTATGCAATCATGGAGGTCTTTTTAGTTGATTATGTCTTAAAATCCTTTCATTTATAGAAGCCAACTAAAGCATTAAAATATTGCCACCTTCTTGCCTAGATGCATTCAATTACTCTCTAATTAGAATGTTTGTAGTAGTATACTACTACTGCTTCTTAAGGCAGTTGCTTTGACCAGGAGTTGGTTGTAGTCCCTGCAGAGAATATTCAGTTTAACTGGGCTGCAGCTGAAAGGGGGAGAGAAGCAGTTTAAAAAGTGTGCCCCTTGCAGTCCATCACTTTGATGCCAGTGGACTTCCTACCCAAAGAGAATGCTATCAACAATTAGCCTTTTTCCTGTTTACCAGGCAGGAACACTGCCACCTCTTGGCTACTCACCATCCTGACCTTGCTGAAAACTTTGTTGGTTCTTGTGGTGTTTTCTGGTGCAGTGTTCCTGAATAATTAGGTGGTGGTGTAGTGAAAGCCTTAATATACCATATTATAGACTTGAGATTTTGTATGGAGATCCTAATAATTGTGGATTCTACCCTGGAACAAAAAGATGGAGTATTACTTGGTCAAGTGACTTTCAACTCTGACCTATTGCAGTATACATCCCCTAAAAATGTACTAGGTTAAGATAGAATTCTGCCCTCACTAGATTAGCTGACCGCACAATTTGGCAACAGTGCTGGCATCTGAAAGTAATGTCAGGCACAAAAGAGATTCAGCCTTTATGCCATTAAAAGGGATCTGACAAAGTATTTTCTACTGATCTTTATTTGGTTTTGGTCAAAGCTATGTGTTGATCAAATGGTGAAAATTCTTGGGGAAAAAGAGCTGTGCTAGGTTCTGACCATGTTTCCAATATCAACTTTAGTGAAGCTGGCTTGAGAAATAGTTTAAATTATTGCAGCTTCAGGATTCGTGATACTGTGGAGGTTATAACAGTTAGCTGTTAATTCCAGAATGCTTCCCAGTTAGGAGGGAAGTTATGCCTCTACTCAAAACCCTTTTCTTGCTGTAAGCAGCTTTGGTTTTTTTCTGTAAACATCCAGTGTTTTGCTGGCCACATGTTTGTCCGGTTGTGCAGTGAATTTAATTCTCAAGAGGATGCCCAGAGGGGTGACTTCTTCAGCCCAGTTAATGTGCCACAAATAAACTGAGCCTTGAGGAACACCCCAATGCTGGCTTTTTCTCCAACAAGCCAGCCCAGTGAGTGCCAGTAAGAACTCCTACTTAAACCTGCCCATGTGAGAGAGAAGTCTGACTTCTCTCTCTCTGATTTCTCTCTGAGAAGTGCCACTTCTCAGAGGACTTTTCCTGTAGAAAATTCTGGTGCAAAGCAGTGGCACCCCTAGTTTAAAGGGCTGTAACACCAGCTGGTGCAATCCCCACCTCAAGCAGTGAGTTTTAGTGGAATGTAGAAACTTAAAAGAGAGACAAGGTGCTTACAGAACATGAGAGGACTTCAGTGGTTGAGTGGGACTGTCAGGATGCTAACAACATCCTGACTCCTATATTAGCAACTGGAATTAATTTCTGGATGTGTAATTTAAGCTCCATAACAGTAATAGAGGATCTGGGTTTCCAGCATCTGTTCATGAGTTGCATCTCAAAACCCCTTCTCAAAGGTGGTCTCCTTCCTACACCCCCTACCCCAGCCCCTTCAGGTGTGGGGGCAGGAGGTCATGGTGGGGAAGTGGCTTTGTGCTGCTGTATCCCTGTTTTATGCACATTTCAAAAATGAGGCAGGTGTAAATCCAATTTCCTGTGAATGAACTTGCAAACATCACTTCTGAGATGGTGCTTTGGAGCCTCTTGTGGGGGAGACTTTTCTAGAAGAACAAGAGTGACTGGCTTGAGAAGGAGGGTAAGGAAGAGTCCAGCCTCCTCATCAGGAGAGATGGGGGGCTTGGGGTGCCACTTAGTACTCCAGTGGCTCTTATTCCACTTAAATAAATTACTTATTAAAAAAAAAACCCAAAAACTGGACTCTTGTATTGCTGCACTACAAACGAGAAAATAAGCTGCAGAGCTTTAAACATTTTCTGTAGCCATAGCAAATGAGGCTTCACTGTGCAGGCTATATGCTTCCTTCTTGCAGATCTTAGTGAAGTAACAGAAAAGGGCGAAAGTTACCATACAAGCTTTTTAAGCCTTCTTGTCTGGCTTTGTGAATCAAGGTTTAGAACTGCTGAAATTTCGTTATTGTATTAAAATGACAAGTAATTTGATGGTCTAGAAGTTACTAAAATATTTTTGTTTAGCAGAAAACCCTCTGTGTTATGTTCAGTTTTGATGGCATACAGATTAAAGGGGTATTTTACTGGTGCTGTGGCATTAATGAAAATACTATTTGGTGCCTATTTTTCAGCATCCTTATGAGTGCGGAGTCAGTCGCATTGTATGAGCAGCAGTGATGGATTTTTAAAATGGAGGCTTGCTGGAGGGAGGGAGGATTGGCAAATACATGATGCGTCTAAAAATTACTGGAAAACAGTAATTTTCAGAAGTGTTTCTCCACTGGCAGATTCATTAGAATAAAATGTTAACTGAATAGTTTTGACTGATTTGTGATAAAAGTGAACAGATAATGGAAATTTCAGGATTGCTCCCGGCTATTATGATGGCTAAGCATTTTGCATAGAAGAACAAAAACCTACCTTAAGGTTTTTTTTCCAGCCTTTTTGACAAAGCTTAAGAGTTTTTAACATCTCAAAACATGTTTGACCTCCCCACCCTTAAGCCATTTTGACACTCTTTACCATTGCATTTCAACAGGAAAGAAAGATCCTTTTTATAGCCAAATGGCTTCCTCCTTCTCTTCTGCCTCTTTCCCCTCCATCCCCCACCCCAGAGAGCCTTTCGAGTGCTCAGGCTTCAGCTGCTGCCTGGATACTGGCTACATCTGTCTTGTTTAGATGGTCCTAAGAAAAAACAGCACTGAATGTGACCGGAGGGCCAACAACAAGATATGTTTCTCTTCAAATTTGAAAGGAAGCCCTGCACTTGCTTCTGCCTGTTTCTCTAAACTGTTTTTAAATCAATCATGGCTCTTGCTGGTAAATGCTTTCAATCCCGTCCCTCCCTGAAATGGTCAAAATCCAAAACATTTGAAGAAAGTCTAACGAGTTAAATATGGTGGTGTTCGCAAGCCCTGTTTCCCCTCATACAGGTTCCAGTTTGATGAAATAAACTCTTTATGGGCTCTTGCTTTGAGACAACCATTGGGAAAAGTTTCAAAGAGCATAGTGTGGCTCTAGGTGGAATTTGGAGGTTTGCAAGTCCATAAATACTTTCACTGATGGCAGACTGGGCTTTTGTACTTGTGTTAAAAGGGACAGCATTAAAAACTGATTTTGGACCTAAGCAGTACTTGATGTTTTGTGGAGAAAAAGATGGTGACTGTCATGGAAAGAGTAATTATGCTGGGCAGACGGAAGACTGAGTAGTTCCTATTTTGGGGGGAATCATCTGATACTTTTAGAGTGCAGGATTAGGGCTGGAACAATGGCAATCTCTGCCAGTCAAGAATGGAGTTACAAAAATGTGGGGTGGTGGTTCTCTCTTTTAAAGGTTCATCAGCTGGGTGGGGGGAAGCCATGCAACTTGATCCTGTTTGTAAAATTCAGCCATAGCTAAAATGGATTTGGCCCATATGACAATATCTTGTTGCACAGAAAATAGGAGGAGACTGTATTTTTATGCATGAGAACACATTGGTTTGCATCACAACCTGTGTGTGTCTGGCTGGAGGTGCCAACTTTTGGTTAGTAGTGCCTTTACCACAGTGGAAAATGCATTTTTATAATGAACTGTGGGGAATAGAGGAGAAACAAATAGCAGAAAAAATTGCTCTTTTAAGAGTTCCTATCATCCCTTGACTAAATAATGGCTGTTGCTACTTTTATTGGTTAAGAAACTTATTAGCCATTTCATTTTTATTAGGCTTATACTGCAAGTGAATAGTTCTGTGTGTAAGCTCTATTTTATTGCTGTGATGTTGTTAGTCATGACAATAAGTGTGTAGGAGATGCACCCTAAATAGTTGGCATGTTAGTGGTGTGACTTGGGTGTCCAAAAAGCTTGTCTTTTAAGTTTTGGGGGAAATGTAGCTAGAGTGAAACTGTGTTTCATTGCAGCATTTCCTCTGTAGTTACAGTGCTTGAACTTTGGAATCCACTTTCCTGGCTTTTGTGTGGGGGAGGCAGAGCAAAATGGATGTTTGTGCTGAACTCAGCCCGTGCACTGGGCTTCAGATAACAATTATTTGGCTTTTTAACATCCTTGTATTTGGCATGTTGAGCCAGCCACACGGGCTTGTCCTGTGAATTCACACACCAGGAGCAGGTCAGCTTGCCGGGGCTTTAATTTCCACTCACCTCGTGCTGCTGCACTTGTGGTTCTGTGCAGAGATGTGTCACCTCACCCAGCTCTCAGGTGGTTTTGGCTTGTGTTCTGGAACAAAGACTCTGAAGCTTGCTTCTTGGATGTGTTGTAAGGACAGTCTCTGCCTCAAGCCAGTCTCTTAATGCATGCTGCAGGATTTGGTATGGAATGTGCAGCTTACTCCTAGAACAAGAGGAGCACTTTTAAAATGCATTTCCTTGTGAAAAGCTGGATTAAATAGGAAGACAGGTTTGCCAAAAGTGAATTTAACAATTTAGACTCAGTTTCTTCCAGACTTGAAGGGGTAGATTTCAATTTAATTCACTGATTTAATAAAAATTAGTGGCCTGACATCTGCTGGCTCTCAGCAGACATGAGAGGTCACAAACTGGAATAGGCTGTGCCTGTACTGGTGGGTTTAACAGTGCTGGCACAAGGTGACATGTACATTAGCTAGATTTTGTTTTCGACCAAGAGAGCTCTCAGAGTCCAAATTCTCTTGCAAGTAAGCTGTAGCTTTTCAGATTTCTCTTAAGAGGTGTGGAGTTCCCTGAAACGACCTTCTAATGCCCAAAGACCTCTCTGATTTGAAATCCATGTCCCATTTTACAGCCTGTGCCTTTTCTCCTGCAGAAAAATGGGGAGCTGGGGGATAGGGATGGAGGTTAATGTATTAATGATCAGCATTGCTTTAATATTCAGTTTGCTAAAAGCTGAGGAATTTGGAGTTTCTGTCATATTATGGTGTAAGGATTGCTCTCACTGCAAAAACACTGCACTTGGCCCATATTTAGCTCAGTGTGCAGCCCTGTTCTGCTGGTGTGGGGTGAAAGATGGACACTCACTGCTCACAGGAGTAGTGTACAGCTGGGGGAGCACTGAGGGCACTAACAATACTGTGTCAGCCCTGATACCAATCTCCCCATTTTTATTCCTCCTCTTGGGAAGCTGAAGTTTGGCCCCCTCCAGCCTGGGCTCAGTGCCTCCAGCTGCTCAAAATGGAGGCTGTGTGCTGATACAAAGGCGATGCTGCTGCTGCTGCCGGAGGGCGTTCCCTCCCCAGCGCTGGGCTCCTTCAGGGCTGGTGAGGGCCCCAGGAGCCAAGGGCAGCGCTGCTGCTGCTGCTGGGCCGGCAGGAGGGGCAGGCTGGCCCATTTCCCCTGCCCACCCCTCAGCACCAGCCTTTACACCTCTAGTAGTACTGCTGTCACTTTCCTGTCATCAGTACAGCAGGCTGTGTCAGTGAACTGATGAGTAACTTCATCCTTTATAGACTCTGGGTGAGTTTTCAGGGCAATCTTCACATCAGTTCTCAAGGTGCTGGTGCTTGCTTGTCTGAACTGGGAGAGTGCTTGGAAGGCTGGTGATTCTGGAAGAGGTGGGTTTGCTTGGGTCAGCCTTGAAGCCTTTGTGAAACCTCTGCTGTGTATTTGAGCGCAAGTCTGAGGTTGGAATACATACATACTTCATGTAAGTTCAGAATCTTTTTGGAAATAGAGCTACCTTCCCCTGACAGCATCCACAGTGCAGCCCTGGGGACTTGTAATTCTGCCTAAAGTGGAGGAGAGAAGTGGTGTGGGATTGGGATAATTACCTGAAACTTGGAGCCTCTTGGGATTGAATAGCTTCTGTTTGATATCGTGAAACCACAGCACTAAACAGCTGTCTCTTGCAGTAAACCTTGAACCACATGCACCTTCAGGTCCAAAGTATTGCCTGCAGTGAATTTGCTTTTTTTCCTTCAGCCCATTAAACTATTCCTCTTACAGAAAAACAGTCTTTATCAGAAGAGACACTGGTCTGCTGCATGAGTAGAACACAAAAGTCAGTGTGAAATCTGTAGTAGAGGGTTCTTGCCTTGTTCCTCAGTTTACCAAAGCCTTCCACAAATACCATCTTACAGTGGAGCTCTTTACACTTTGAGTTGTTTAGTTGTAATCCTTTATCTTTCAGATTTCCTGCTTGTCTGGCACCACAACTTTTCACCTGTCTTCTAATTCAATACTTGGGTTTGTTTTTTTTTTTTTAAATGTGGCTTTAACAAACAAATATAACTTGGGGTAAAGGGAAGAATATTAAAGTACAGTGTAACTGGGGCTTCTGTTCACTGTAAGGGTCTTTTGACCTGCTTATTAGTGGGGGCATTGTTCTGGTAAGCCATTCCAGGACCCATCCTGCCAGTCTTCTGCACAGGATTAATCATTTCCTCTTGACCTCCTGCTCTCTTTTCCTAACATGTTGCATTGATCAGAATCCTTAACTCACAAGTTTGCTCCTGTTTTTTAAAGAACGGGAGGAAAAGGAGGGGGGAAGGAATGCAAAGAAATTAGATATAATGTCTGCTGTTAACATTCTTAGTAAGCTTTATTCTTTTTCCTGCTTGACTCCTCCCTTCTCCCAAGAAAAGAAATCCCTTCCTGGTATGTATTAGCTCCAGATCTCAAGCATCTTGAGTGCCTCTGTTTCACTGGAATTACTTTTTTTGAGCATGCAACTTCCTGCAAGATCAGCTCTGCTTAGAAAGGTCACATTTAAAGCTTTACCTAGCTGAGGCTTTCGCAGGCTACTGATCTACCACATTGGAGCACTTTATTAATCTTATCTGCAGCATTTCCATCATAGCTAAGGCAGCATCAAAAATGCTGCATATGACTCTTAATTTCCCTCTAGTTTTTTTTAATGCCAGCAGAGGGGAAGGTATTTATGGGATCATATGGGGTACTTCTTAGTGGGGAAACCTCCATGTTTGTCTTTACTGACAACATCTTCATTAAGCCTTTGAGGGAAGCTGTTGACTTTAAGGTACAAGGGTCTGCTGCCAGCCAGTCCTAGATTATATCAGTAGCAGAAAGGAGGACTTGTTCTGTTCAGATCACCCACGGGTCTGTATTCCCCTACTACCTGTTGCTGGCAGCTGAACCAGACTTCACACGAGTAGACCTCTCTAGACTTCAAATTTTGCTTCTGCATGACCTAATTGTTCCAGCCCACTTGTGCCCAAGTGTGGTCTGGTTTTGAGAAAGCTGCTGCAGCTTGTGCTTCCTTTTCTAAGGTGTTAACAGCAGCTCCAAGGGAGAGAGTTAAGCTGAAGAAAGGCAATGGGATAAAAGCAAAGGTCTGTTTCCTGTTCTCATAGAACCTCTTTCTGTGGGGCTGCATGTCAGAAGCAGTCTTTTACTCTTAGCCCTTGCTTAAGACCTTGCCTCCTGGAAATAGATCATTTAACCTGCCCTGTATCTCTAAGCAGTGATGCTGGCTGATAAGCTGTTCTGGGTGCAGTGGCCTTGCTCAGATCAGAGGAATGCCAGGAGTATTCCCAGGAGTACTTTGTGCTGCTCTGGGCTACCTGGGGATTCATCTTTGTACCCCAGTTGAGGCTCGGAATGGCTCCAAAGGGCACTGAGCCATGTGACTGACCATGCACAGATTACTGAATAGCAGCAATGGCAAAGCTAGAAGTAGACCATGAGCTGGAAATAAAGCTCGGTATAGTTGTTCTGTCAAAAGCAAATTGATTTGGAAACTCTATCTAGTGATTAATTCATAGTCCTGTGGAGTGAGAGATCTGACTTAGCCCATCCACTAAGCCCATGGCACCTGAGCATGAGGCACAATAGCCCATTGTTCAGAAGCTGTGGGGATTGTTAGACTTTTTGTTAACTGCTGATTTTGGAGGAATCGCCAAATTCCATTTTGTTTCCTGCGCTGAGGTAGGGGTGTGGGACTGTCCTCTCAGTAAAAAAACTGTGATGGCTTGTAATGTCTTCTTACTTCCCAGAGCTGTGTGTTTAGACCAAGCAAAAAGGCCACATCACAAAGCAGCATTTCACTGTCACAAAGAAATAGGGGCAAGAATTCTGAGATAATACAGGATACTTCCTAGCAGAGGAAGCTCCATGTTTGTCTTTGCAGGCATCGTTGTTGCTGTGTTGTGAGGCAAGCCTTTCACAAGACCACCTCCTATGCGTGGTAATAGACAAATCCAGAGAAATCACCTGCACTGAAGGCAGGTTCAGGCTGATAGCTCTGGCACTCTGCATGCTGGAGCTCGGTGGAGGGAGCTGTGCATCTTTCCTACTGCCCCTCTCAGGAGATCCTGTGGGCTGGGGGTGCTTCCAGCCGTGCCCAAGAACTTGCATTAAGTAGTTGTTTTTTAGCTGCTCTCGCCCACCACACCCGAGCATCCAGGCTATTGTCCCTGGCTGTGCTGCTGGCTGTTGTGCTCCCCTAGCATCTGGCCCCAGTGATAAGGGACACAAAGAAAAGATGAGGAGGACTGTGCAGCCACAGAAGGGGGCCTCTTACTTGCCCCTGGTCCAGCTCCAAAGGTCTGTCTTCCTTTTCCCCAAGCTTCCTTGTGGAAGGCTGCACGGTCCCTTACTGCCATTGGTTGATATCAAATGGGCCCCTTCAGTTGGGGTGTGGAAGGGGGGTAGTTGCATAACATGCTTCTCTTTTCATGTATTATCTTGATGGACTGTCTTGGCAGTTACTAGCCTGTTCAATCAGGGGGAAAAAAAAAGTCAATTGACTTGTTTCTAAAGCTTCAGATGTGTGGGCATACATACAATTGTCTTCAGCATTGAGACTACATGCTCACAAAAAATTACAGGAAAAAATTGCTGCAATTACAGCAGTGATTCTCGAGGAGTTTCTTGTGAATGGTTTCAAGGTACAAGATGTCTTTCCGCTGTAAATGTGAAGTCCTGCCTCCAGTTCCATTTACACAGATGAGAACTCATGGAAAATGGTTTTTCCCCCCTGTATAAGCAGAGAAGATATTTTTCAGTTTCACATGGCAGTCAGAATAGGGCTGAGGCAGGATCAGGACCTGTCAGTCAGTCACACCTGCATGATTCATATCTTATTCCCATGCCATCTTCTGCTTAAGAGCACATGACTGACTACCTGCAGTGCTAGTCCAGCATTTGGCTGCTCAGTTCTGGTCCAGGGAGTATACTTGAACCCCTGAAGAACTCTAGGGCATTGTCAAGTCTCATTTCTGGCTCAAACAAGAAACAGAACTCTCTTTTCAGGAAAGAAGGTATCCAAGTAGCTGGATTTTAGAAGTTTTTGTGGCAGAAGCTGTGTCAGTGCAGTACGCAATTCCAGAAATAGCCTTATTATCCAGTCTGAAACCAAAGTATTTTGCTAACTGGGCTGTTTGTATGTATGAGAATTATTTTTTAAAATTAGAGATGTGATGAATAGCTCTTTCTAGCAAGGGCTGTTTTAGGCTTTTTACATCTTCCCCCAGAGTGTGATGATGCACTGGCACAGGTTGCCCAGAGATGTTGTGGGTGCCCCATCCCTGGCAGTGTTCAAGGCCAGGTTGGATGGGGCCCTGACAGCCTGTCCTAGTGGAAGATGTGTCCCTCCTCCTGATGGGGGGGGTGGGAGCTAGATGGTCTTTAAGGTCCCTTCCAAACCATTCCAAACCATTCTGTGATTCTATGGTCTTGTATTCCTTTTGGAACCATGGAAGGTAGTACAGCAACAGCCATGAGAGCTGCCTGAGGTAGCTTGCAGACCTGATGAAAGCTTTGATTTTCTCTCTTGGAGGGAAAATGTAGAGTGGTAGAACCTCTCCTCTGTCTAGGAAACAGTGGGCACGTTCAGGCTGCATGAAGTGAGGGTGATACTTCCATAGGGTCTCAGCAGTGGAGTTTGTGTGAGTAAACCAGAACACTAACAAAAAAAAAAAAATCTGTTGTATTTTTCTCAGAATGGTCTTGATGAGAAATGTGTCTCCTGCAATAGAAGGTTTCTGGTTACTTATTTTACTCCTTCAGTGCTACCTGAATTGAGTGCAGAAAGGATTAAGATTGGTGCCATCTGTATGTTTTGATTTGGCAAGTAGATTAAGTTTGTGGTTGCTTTCTCTAAGCAATTACCAGTGTGGTCTTTCAGCATTCTGTTGGTTGTATCTGTTATTAAAACAGACTTAAATATTCTTACACTTTTCTGAGCATTAGATTATTACACTCTTTGAAGAGAGAAGTCTTAACAGAGTGGTTTAGCTCCGTGGCCTGTGTAGCCCAGAATATATTCAGAATGTGCTATGTTTGTGCTGTCTTTGTGATCACAGACCTTTCATAGAAAGAAAGGATGTGGGAAGACAGGTGGTTCTGCTCATCCTTATTCTCTAAGGTAGGTGTTAAAGATGGTGTGCTTTTCACCTTGCTGGTGAAAATAGTGATTGCATATGAAAGAACCCTGACCAACTGGCTTACAGCTTACCATGTGGCTTACACACAGAGAGGTATTTCACTGAAGGTGTTAGTGCCAAATTACAATTCTTTGAAAATGTTCTTCCTCATCAGAGGTTGTGGATGTACAACTCAGTCCATGCCCAAAGTCTCTGCTGTGGTTTAGTTTCTCACACAAAGAGCTGGCAGTGATGAATCCTGGAACACTGATGTAGGATGGGGAGGGGAGCTCTCTAGGTTCTGTTTGGAAAACTTGTGCTCTTGTCACAAAGGAAAACACCAGCCTGTACTGCCCTGGCAATAAAGCATGAGTTGTGTGACCCTTTTAGACTAAAGAAATTGCTTGGAGTTGCTTAAATATGCATAGAAATCCACCTAGAAATACCTTAACAGCTGATTGCATGCAAACTGGTTTTCCCTGTGTGTTTCCCTGCTAATGGAGGCTCAGACATGCTCTCCAAGTGTCCTTAGGTAGCTTGGGGCCCCTTTGATACCTGTGCTGCCCTTTGCCAAGCAGCAATAAAACCAAACCCTTTCTAGGAACTTGGAAGCAGTCGGATCAGAGCCTGCACGTACAATGCCAACGTTCAGCTGAGCAGTGTACAAGAAGCAGTTGCAAACACAGGGCAGTGGTAGATGAAGTTTGAGATCAGGGAAGCTAGAGAAAGAAAGTGGAGGCCAGTTTTTTGCTTAGCTGTCTTTCCTACCTCAGTCAAAAAGTAGTGGAGGTAGAGCTAGACTAAAAGTGTTGCTCTGAGTCCTTTCTCTGAAGAAGCATGAGCCCATCTCAAATGTATTGTTAAAAAACAAAACTAAGTAAATTGTTTTAAAGCGTAATTTCTAAAACTGAACTCATTCCAGGAAATAAACACAATATTCTAGTATTCTCTGCAGTAAATTCTTTATGTTCTTAAGTTCTGCTTGCTGTCACTGCTATGTGATTAAAAGATACTTGAATGATTCAAATGCTGGAGTGTCTCTTTTCCTTAAAGCTTGACAATTTAATATTCATTATTTGCACTTGCAGATTCACAGTGCAAATTTGGTTTAGAGAGATTGAAGTTAGTTTAATCTTTGC
The DNA here is from genome assembly GCF_047830755.1 of Zonotrichia albicollis. NCBI lineage: Eukaryota > Metazoa > Chordata > Aves > Passeriformes > Passerellidae > Zonotrichia > Zonotrichia albicollis. The sequence goes on along the minus strand of NC_133819.1, from coordinate 42,049,450 downwards.
CTTCAAGACTTTAAACTCCTCCTTCCCACCCACCCCTTTCAAGGATAATATTCCACTGTGCCAGATTGCCCATATTGCCACCAGAAAATTGCTTGGACCACTTCTTACAAAATCAAAGGTCAACTCCATGCCTTGGTGGCAGCTGGGAAACTAATGATTTAATGCTGCTTTGACCTTTGCCTTCCTAGTCCGTTTGAGTCTGACCCAATGTTTTAATTTTCCAATACTGCTGGGCAGTTGGCTTTTGTCTGTTTCCAGATGTAACTTGTATATTGAGGCCTGTTACTGAAGTGAGAACAAAACAACAAAACATCTCAGCCTACAAGGGGAAGGAAAAATAACAGCACCTACTTCTTACACTATGAAGTACAGCTGGCTGATGACACTGATGCTTCTGCAACTAACCAAGGTCAGGTTTAGAATAACAAAATGTGAATATTTGTCCCAACATTCACATCTAAAGTATGTTAGCAGGAGTGTTAGGTAAATGCTGATTTTTAACGTGTCTGTAAAAAGTAAGAGAGGAAAAACAATAGCTCTTTCCCTTCCATTCTGCCCTCAATCTCTCAAAATAAGTTTGGGTTTTTTTTCCCACTGGAATAAAAGTCAATGTTTGTTCTGATACTGGGAAATATAGAAGAAAAGCCAGTTAGTTGTTGAAAGTGCACATGCTTGCCATGGCTTAGGGAATTGAAAGAAATGTAAAGTGAGATGGAAACCAGTGGTGACATACCCCTAAATTGTGATTGGGGGGAGTTCTTTTTTTTCCCCTCCAAAAAAAAAAAAACAAACAAACAAAAAAAAAATAAAAAAAATAAAAGGCAAAACAACCCAGCAACTCCTCAAGAGTATTTTGTCATGGATTTTTGGTGTATACACAAGGTGAATAATGCATTAGGCTTTTGCAATACCGGTGATTTTGCAACCATTGTCAGTACAGTTTGCATTTGCTGTTAATGGTGTGATAACGGTGGGGAAAGCACCCTGAGGTGACTCTTCTTTTCTTAATGAAAAGACTGCTGATTGTTTGGCAAGCTCCCCCTTGAGTGCTGATGCCTGAAAATGCAAAACCTTTTTTTGTTTTTGCCTGGCCTGTGTGCCCATCAAGAGCACGGATTGGACTCATTCCTGCTTTAACTGCACTGCAGCTCTCAAAGGTCAGCTCAAACCCGGGCCTGTGTGCGAGAGGGGAGTTTTGCAGAGCAGATGGGCTCCTAAAACTTTTATGGTTTCCAGTCAAATCACCTCAAACTGTAATCTCATTAAATCTTAAGTGAATCAGCGGGTCTGGTTATTACTTGAAAGCAGTGTTGCAGGAAGTGATGTTCCTGATGCAGTGGGTCTGTCCTGGCAGTAAGCTACCAGAGGTACTTGCCTGTGTGTGGCTCTTGAAGCCGCTCTCTTACTTTGATAGCAAAGGTGGTGTGTGGGGTGCAACGAGTAAACATTTTGGTACAGCACTAAGGTAGAAATGCAGCTTTCCCTGAAACTTTGTGTTGGCTTCAGAAGTTTAAATTCTCCCTTGCATTCTCAATCATGCACACCCATTGTACTTTCCCAGTGCTCATTTGTGTCTTAAAATAAATTAACAACTACTAATTTAGGAAACCAGCATGGTGCTTAATGCTGTGCACAGTTGCTGAGAGAACTGCATGACAGCCCTGTCCAAAAGCCTGACCTTCTTCCTATACTTTATTCAGCATAACTGTCTTTGGGAGAAAATAGTACATTATAGAATCTTCTGGAGGGAGGCAGGTAACTTAGTTAAAACTCATTTGACCAAGAGGGGTCGACTCTTAGTTTAATTGTCCTGTTCTTGGAAATCTGGTTAAGCATGTTTTGTGCCTGAATCACAGAAAAGCTTTTTCCTCTTCAGAGAATAAACCTAATCTGTGACCTCCTGGTACTTGCTTCTTAGTCAACAGGGGACACGTAGGACTAGTTTGGCAATACATAAAAAATTAATGATCATGGCATAACATGCAAGACTTGTGTACACAAGGGCGTTCATAAAAACACAACCTGCTGATTGTGCAGAGATAATAAAATTTCTTCTGCCTTGCCTACCCACTTCCTCCCTCAGGATATATGTGTGCTGTATGAGACCATACCTTGTGTTAACCCAGCCTTTTGGCTAGTTCATGTACCTAAATGGCATCAAAGTCCTGCTGACCCTTGTCAGAAATGGCTTGTTTCTAATTTAGGAGTTTATAGTGCACTTTAAATGTAAGAATGTCCTCTTTATTGAAATTTTATATCACAAGAAAGTGTAGAGAGGGATTTTTTTTGTTGTTTTGTATTAAGACTAATGTGTATTTTTCTTTTCAAAAACTGGGCAAAGGTTTAACCTTAGCCATCCTTTCCCTCTTCTTTCTTCGGTAAAGTGAATCATGTTCAAATCTTCCCCTCTAGTTCAGCCTTGATAGCTTTTCTTCCCTTCACTGATGATTGAGCAAGCTTTCTATATTTTCATTTATCCTGATTTAAAGCTTAAACAAGGGCTACAGTTAAAGTTTAGGATAAGGCTGACTTGTCTGCACAATGTCAAACCAATCTAAAGCTAGTGGAAGGTGGATGCTGGTATTGAAAAGGCTGGTGCTTTCACTGAGGGATTCAAAGTATTTAAGCATTTTAAATATTCAGAATGCCTTTAAATTCTTAAAAAGGTCCTTGAAATTTGGCCCTGAACCATGACAGGGTGGCATCAAACCACTAAAGTTTGGTTAGACCAAAGCTGTAATGCTCTATAGCAGAAACATTGTGGTGTTTGTAGGAATGCCACACTGTTCACTTGCCTCACGAGAGAGAGCACCATGGAATGGATTAAAAATAGTGCCTATCAATCATAACTTAAACCTTGACTGTGATAGAAGATTGCCCTCGTTCTCCCAGAACTGGAGCTACTACTCAATAATGGCATCTATGGCACAGTGACAAAGTGCAGTTATTAGTGTTATTATCTGTAAGCGCCTCACATCTGTCCTGTGCTTGGAAGGAGTAGTAACCATGCTGTCAGTTTCCACTGACTTGAATATTCCTCCTGGAAAGCTTACACTTTCCAGCATTCCCAAATTCAGAAGTAGAGCAATATGAGGTCCCCTCCATGAGGAAAAAGGCTGTTAGAAAATGACACTGTGCCGCTCTTAAAACTTTGACAGAAATGCTGAAAGTACATTTTCAGGGATTAAAAAAGAAATCCTCCCACGATCAACAAACCAACCACTTGGTGGAAGAGGGGCTTCTTTAAATTGTTTGTACCTATATATTAGCCACTTGGAAATAAGTGTGCAGTGGGTAGGTAATGCACTCAGAGTTCTGAAACTTCGAGGTTTTGCTCTGTTCTCAGAGAGGTGAAGTGAGATAAATAAAGACACACTTAATTTAAATTGTCCACCAGGACTTGTCTTTTTATAGATAAATATAGGTTCTCTCACTTTATGTTAATGTCTTGTTAACAAAAATTTTCTGTTGTTCACGTTTTTTGTAGTGATGGAGAAAAAAATTATTCTGTGCAAACAACACTTTTGACTTCCTGGAACAGCTCTGTCTTACTCTTAGATGCCTTTCCTTTATGATTTACAGTACCTTTTTTGGCTGTAACTACAGAGTTGTGTAATTATATGATAGATGGACAAGCATTTACTCATTCACTCACGAGGGATTAAAGAGTAACCTGCAGTAGTGTTTGTTATATGATTATTGAAATGCCCTGTGGCTGTTAAGACAGCTAGGTCTTCCAAAACAAACATTAAATACTAGAGTTCAGTTGGAAGTAATAGTGCACTAGCACCCATAGGCTAATGCTTGCATGACTCTTTCATAAAATGTGATTTGTATAATCCTCCTTAAAATTAAGAGGAGTTGTAACAAGCGTATTAATCTGACAAATGCAGTCTGACATTCTACTACAAGCATCAGAGTTTTGGTCCTCAAGGACAGCGTTGTTTCTCTGAATAAGATACTCCAGAGTATGTGCCAAGCCCTGTGCTGGGTGCAGATAATGATTATTTTTGACATGGATAGTACAGTTTGTTGGTGTTAGCTAAGGAAGCCTATAATGTTACACTTCCAGAAAATACAGCCTGGATTTGGAGCAAACCAATTTTGTCCTTTCTTTTAATGCCATCCAAATTTGGTTTTGCTTAATTAAGATTCCTCATTTATGAGTAATCCCAAATGAAACCTTGATGTGTTGTAATTTTTTTTCCTGCTCTGAAACATGTGCACTTAAGCTAGTAAAAATTTTACACTTGCATATTTTTGATGTGTTAGTCATTAAAAGGATGATGGTATAGGGGTAGAACTCAACTGTTTTTTGAAGATACCTTTCAAATGTACACATTGGCTGTTTTGATGAAGAAAGAAGTTTCCTACAATGCCCTATTCTATAAGGACTTCATATTTGGGTGTAGAGTTGTTGTAAAAAGAGTGTTTGGGGCAGAGTAAGGCAAAGAACAGATTGGGCCAATTTGATTTGTGCTTTCCACAAAAGCTGTTCCACATAAGCAGTAACTAAAAACATTGTGGTATAAAACACTTGGAATGGGTTTATGTGTCAGTTTTCCCAGACAAGCGTCTTGCCTGTATTTCCTAATAAAAGGCTATAGTTGGTCATATTCACTTTGACCCGAGTTTGATGTGCATATGGCACTGGTAGTAACCGGACTTGTTTAATAGGAATGGATTGTTTCACAATTAAAGAAGAAAAAATTTAACAGTTCCTGCAGTGGGGGTTCAGTGCCATGGCTGTTGCTGTTACAGCTTTTCTCTGAAGACAGAGATTCGAGGCAGGAGTGGGAAGAGCAGCAGAACTGAGCTGTTCCCAGTAGATATCGGGGCTGCAGCAGAGCCCAGAGCCCAGTGCTGGCATGGAATGGGGAGAAGGAGAGGAGAAAAGGATGCCACTTTCTACCCCTTCCCCAGTCTGCCTGTACTCTTGGCCATCTGGGTAGTTTACCACTGAGAAAAAGGAGGGAGGAGGAATTCCTTCCTATAGGATCCCAGGTGGTCGGCTTATGCCCTAATGGGTAAATTGCTTTTATTGTTATTTGCCTTTACTCCACATAAAAACAGAGCCATAGCAATCCTATGGAAGTTGAAACTAAATTTAAACCTGATAGGGGTGTTTAATGTTTTGCATATGTAAAAGTCCAGTTCTCATTGGAAGCAGCCTAATTAATCCTCCTTCGGTAATTGCTGTGCTATCTCTGTTAGAATATTCACCCCATAATACTGGGGCACTCCCTGGAGAGCTGATACTGGAAAGCAGGAGAGGAGGGACAGTGTCTTGTACAAGTTGTGGGGATGATTGTGCTTACCAGGCTGTTACTCAAACTGGAGTTACCCGAGTCTGGTAGTGGTGGTGTTAGATACCGGAATTGCTTCACTTTGCCAAATGTGTGCTACCAATGCTCCTTGTTAAAAGGACTTTGAGATTTGTAAGTCTACGAGTTGATGCATTTTTCTTTATTCCTAACACAAATACTCCTTTGAAAAAGTATAAGGAGAAGTGTTTTTTAAAAATTATGTAGAGATTTTGTAATGATATTAAAATTACTTTAGGTGAATAATCAGTGCAGAGACAACCTCCCCAAATAATGTATGCTTTGGAAGATTAGAGATTAAATTTTTTGAACTGCTGCCTACTTGATGGTTTTATGTTCACGTTACTTCTATGTAAAAACTACTTTATCTAGAACTTACAAATTTTTGAGCACTGTTCTTTACTAATTGCTTTGACTCTGGGTTCTTTGCCTTTCCTCTGTGATTGTCAGTAAGGCCACATAAGCAAGGGGGAACAAGGAGACAGTGAAGCTGGAAAGTGGGCTCAGAATTCATGCTTGCTTACTTTTCTAGTACTTCGTCTTTCAGAATTCTCCAGCTTCTGCAGTTTGACTTATTCATGTGGTGCGTCAGCTGTGGGAGTTTTCAAATACACGCTTTCTGTCTTTTATTTTGTTGTAGCAAATGAGTTCTAGGTCATTTAATTGAAGCAATGCATGGTGTGAAAAAGTCCAAGCTCATGTTCTGAAGAAATGCTTTTCTGAACCAAGATTTCTAGTATTGCTTTTAAAAAAGAAAAATGCAGCCCCTCCCTCTAAAACCTCAGATGAAATAATTTTTAAAAAAAAACCTGAAGTAGAACCTATCACAAACTTCAAATAGATAAAGTAGAAGCTTATCTGGATAAATGTGTTTTTTTCATACTCAGTTTTCCACTAGGAGTTGAATATTATGAATTTAAGGTGTCTATCCTGAAAGGCTTTCTGACCCCCCAGGGCTTATTAATGGGAATCAGTTGCATCAGAGTGAATTTTGTTAGTTAGTGGAGGATTGACTAGAGACTAGCTGTATAAGAAAATCAATCCTACTCAAGACCTGTTTGTGTTGGGATCAGGGAAGTGTCTGTCAAACTGCACACAACCCATCTGCTTAACATGTTGTTTCTCATTGGTTTGTCCTCGCCATGAGGACTAGCTGCCCTTGAGTGAAATATGGGAACTTTAGAGTTGTTTGACTTTCTTCCTGCTCCCTTCCCCCATCAAATTAAAAAAAAAAAAAAACCAACAAGGTTTATCTCCAGTATATTAAGAGACAAAAACTTTTTATTTGTTTGCAAGACATAGGATGGGGTCCTTGCTGTCATATTTCCATGTGAAGATCAACAGTTGCTAAGGACCTGAACAGAGAAAGTGCTCTCTGCAGTGCTGTGGGTTTGAGGAAAATGGATTTTGAGAGGTGAAGCCTGTACTGATGATGGTCACAGAGATGGTGCAGGAGCCTTGTGTGCACTGTGACTCTTTTCCAACCCTTTCTTTGCAGAGAAGGAAAATTTTCACAAGCTCTTATGGTAAGCTGTGCAGGAAAGGAGAGAACACCTTTACACAAGGAGTTTGTAGAGATGTTAACATTTGGTTCTCTCTAAAATACAAAACACCTTGTGCAGCAGCAAAGAAGTTGTAAAGCTGTTGCTGTTTACAGCATTGCTGAAATCATGGCCAAGCTTTGGATCAGAACTTGAAGACACTCTGATTTTCAGAAAGCTGAAGGATTTACTGACTCTTGAGTGGAGGATTTGCAGGGACTCAGAGGAGTGCCTTGGACAGATGGGCTTGAAAGCAGAACTGTGTCCTGACCCACTCTGTCAGCTACCACAGCAGGCTATTAGCTTGCATGCTTGAACTGTTGAATATTTAGATCCACCCACTGTCCCCTGTGTGCCAAGACCACCCTGCTGCTACTCATGTCATGCAGATTTGGCACAGAAGCTGCATTTAAACAGCTAATGAGTTGCATGTTGAAGCACAGGCTGGTCTCCCCTATTGAAATCCGTGAAAGAGCTGTGACTTATCTTGGACTGAGTAATCTACTGGCTACTGACACCATTGCATGTTTCCCTAGACTGGCAATGTTACCTGCTTCACTGTTGAAACAGATGTTGTGACTTTTTAAAAACAAAATCGTGGTTGGTTAGTTTGTTTGATGTGTTTTTTTTTATTTTTACTCCAAACAGCATATTTAAAGAAAAGTGCTGAATGTCAACTTGCCATTATGTAATAATTAAACAGTACTCCGCTGTGGGATAATTATCCTTGCATCACTTCAGTCTTAACATTAAAAATAGTATTAAGCCTTGCTTGTCCCTATTTAAGAAATATTGGACCAGTGAGTTAAGTTGGAAACAAGATGCCCTTTCCAGTCCATCAATAACTGGAATCTCTGGGGCAGTGAGTTAGATCAGCTGACTGAGTTACCTTGCACACAAGAGCTTTTAGAAAGTTAGCTGATGAGATGGCCAAAGTCCATCTGTGCCCGTTGTTGTGCTCCCTCCACAATCAGTGGATCAATGGGGGCTTAGTGCAAGAGAAATGTATGGAAAGAGAATTGCTTGGAAAGCCGCAGTGCCAGGCGAGTGCCTAAAACCAGAAGCTGCAGTCATCACATGAAGTTCCATTTATAAGATTTTAACTTAAAACACAGAGAATGCAATTTCATAGTAGGCTGAAGCCAGCAGATCCTCAAAACAGCTTTGTCAAAGGTGTGACTTCCTGTCTCCTGGCCCAGTTGGCAGCCTGTTGTCGCACCATTTCAGTGATCAGAGTGAAGTGGAACTTGATTGTCACTTCTACCCCAAATCCATTTAAATTTGCAAATGCTGTTTGTGTTGGCAAAGGCAATTTAAATGGTCTCTGCTCCACTCCCAGCTGGCTGTTAATACCTACTGGGTGTTCTTAACGTGATTAATGTGGCTGTGCCTCTTTCAAAAAACTTTGCTTTTAACCTGGATGGTTTGACTGACTCAGTGCTGTCACCACTCTAAAATATGTAGCTGTTTTTACTGGCTTCATGACATCACAGGAGGATTGAAGAAGGTAAGCATTAGGAATTTTAAGAGTATAGTAGTCTGTTTGATTTACCAGCCTGTTTAACTCCACTCCAGTTAGATACTGTTCTCTTCCAGTTAGAACTTGAGAGGAGAAAATTTACACTGATTTCCAGCTGTGAGGTTGGCAAAGTACCAGATAGTTGTCATCAAATGTCTCTATGCCCTTAATTATGGGTTCTTCCCCCTTCATCGTGCTGGTCCTACTGATCTTCCGATCCCAGGCTCAGCTGATAAAAATAGTTTATTCAAAAATGAATTTTATGCTTTTTGTAAAGATAGCCAGATCTTTTTCACTGAGACAGGATCAGTAAAGGGAGGGAGATAGGAGCAAGGCAGGGGAGATTTAGGGCTTCCTCACAGAGTGGCTGTCAGTTTAACTGCGGAGTGAAGTGGCAGCCTTGGGCTGCGTGTGGTTTCACATTCCGGGTTTTATTTGTGAGCTTCCTTCCCCTTCGTGTGCTGGGCCAAGAGATACCTGTGTGGCTGAGAAATAAGGAACAGAACCCGCTGGAGCATCTGGGGAAGGAAGGGTATTAACACTAGTGCTGGAAAAAAAGCATGTGGAATTACAGCTTTATTTCCTATAAACAGACTTGCATGAGCAAGTCATCTATTGGCTGGGCTTTTATTATTCCAGGTGGGGTAAGGAAATCAAGGTGAATTTAACAAAAGGGCTGAATGATCCTCTTGCACTTCTAAATGGAGCAAAGTTGAATTTCAAATGGAGCAAAACCTACCTCTGTTCATCCAAGTGGCAAAGGAAGGTAACAGTAAATTCACTATTGAATTCACTGTTGCCACTTGGTGCATGCTGCATGCCCTGTGTAGGATAGGGCTGTAACACTTCAAAGTGCCCATGCTTTTGTGGAAATTTTGTTCTTAGAATATCGGGCTAAGTTCAAGAATTAACTCTTATCTGCTGTGGAGACTTTCTGGAGTTGGTGTGCAATTTCCCATTGCCGCTCTATGCAGAGAGGAAGATGGGTGTTAAAAGCCAGTCTCTTCTACACCAGAGCATCAAGTTAAAATACAAGTTCTAGGAGCAATTAGATAATTAACTGGTATCTCTGAATGCCAAATGTTTAAGGTATACTGGGAAATACCTTGTTCTGATGTGTATCATGTGACTTGCCCATGTCTTCAGTCTTTGTATTTAGAACTCAAATTTCAAATTAAGGTTCCTAAAATACTACTTAAGCCCATGGTGTGAATCAAGTTAATTGTCACAAATTGCCGTTGAGGTGGAAACTAAGGACCAGTTTCCTACAGAGTAAAAATATTACCTATTTTTGCTTAAACTTGCAACAATTATCTGTATCAAACTCTACACCAGTCAGGAGGACTAGTTCATTTAAATACTGTTAAAAAAAAAAAAAGATAAAAAGTTGCTGTATTCAGGGAAGCAGCTTTTTCTTCAGGGAGGGAGGGAAGCAAAAAAAAAAAAGAAAAAAATCAAACCCACAGTGTTGAGGAAGTAGGACCATTCCTTAGAAAATTGCGTTATACTAAACTCGGTCATCTAAGCCTTACACACTACCTAACAAAGCCACTGGTGTTGGAGGTACTGTCAAGGGAGCTTGATAATAAAACACCTTTAGTGGTGGAAAACTTTAAACTGACTATAGTAAGTGTTTTTTTTTAATCATAAAATCAATCTAAGTTAATTTACAAGTACCATACTGAAACTTTTCCAAAATTGGAAACCAGGAGGCTACTGTTTTGTCTGTAGACTTCTTTCATTGTTGGTTAAGATTAGTTGGTTAAGGGTAGATTTTTAGAGCAGACTTTCATTTTTAAAATAATGTGACCTTATGTGTTGTCGCTTTGTACAAATTCCTAACGCTGTAGGCTTAAATAAAATCCTTGCAAGGTACTGAAATTTCATGACAGAGGACACAATTTTTATGTGATTAGATTCTCTGTGCTTTATTGTCCATTTGCATGCACATGTGCTCTGAAAATGAGAGAAGTGAAGTGTTTGCAAGCTGGGAGGAGAAGGGCACCGAGAGTATTGCTGAAAGAACAGTTATTTAAACACAGTGTAAGGATAAGCCTCCTCAGATGCTGTTCCTGCTGAATTCTCCTCTGTCAGGGTGCCTACTACATTCCATTGCTTTTGTCTGGGCTTGGTATTTGGGAAATTTTGGTGAGGGCTGGGAGGTGGGGGGGCACGCTGGAAGCTGGTCAGCAGTAAGGAGAGGAGGGCTGGTGTGGGAATTGTGGAGTGGGGTCAGGGTTTAACTTTAGTGGCCATTCATCAGATGATGATTGATTGCTGTGCAGTCCCGGGGGACGTTTAACAACATCTCCGCCCATCCCCCTGCCCCCTTTGAAAGCAGATGGACCAAAAAATGGGGAGAGCGACACCCAGGAATTCCTGCTGTTGTAAAATGTTTTTACGGTGCACTGTACAGCCTTTCCTGAAGCAATCACATTTATGGCCTTGCTGTTGTATTTCTTGGGCTGCTGTGGCTGTAAAAGATGAATAGCCCTGTAACATGGTTCACTGATTCTGTTTAAATTGAAGTAGGCTCCCTTTATTGTTTTGTGTCTAAAATTGTATGCCACCAATTCAGGAAATATTTCCTGTTTGGGAAATAATCAACCCATAGCTGATTTATTTTAAAATAAATCACTTTTAACTATCTCTAAAACTAGTCTCCTCTTCCTTCTGATTTCTCTCTTCACTTAATTCTGATGGAAATTCTAAAATACTAATTAACTGAGCAGAACAGTTTTAAAAAAAAAGGAATAAAAACTCCTAAACTTGCTTATTAATCTTTTTTTCCCTACTGGGTAGGGTGTTGTAGGGCACCAGTTTTTATCTTTAAAATGTTATTTTTACTTAATTACTTAATAATTACTACAGAAAGAAACAATTCATTAAATGCAATTTACACAGATTATAAATTTCTTTGGAAGGAGAAATGTCTCTGCTTTCATGCTTCTTTCCTTGCTGCCCATCAGAGTATTCACGTGGTTTGGAAAAACCCGCAATGTTTGAAGGTGTTTGCTTATGAACCAGTTTTTCCTATGTTTGGGTAAATAGTGAAATTAACAGGACAATAGTTAATTTACAGCTTGATGGATCTTCTGGCTGTATAATCTCTGCCTCTTCAGGTAGGGAGGGGAGAAAATTTTTAGGATAGGACTTTTCTATAAATACTGTTTTGGTGGGGTTTTTGATTTTTTTGGGGTGGTGTGTATTTTTTTTTCCCCTGAGTGTAAGCTGATGTCCGCTAAGGAAGATTTAGTCTGGCTCTTCCCTCGTGCTACTTCTGCCCATCCACCCTTCAGGACCAGCGTTGTTGTTTGCCCTGTGAGGAGCAGGAGCTGTTTGTCCCTGAGGAGCCTTGCAGTGCTGCAGTAGCAGAGACCTGAAATGTGGGGAGGCCGTCTCACATTGCTGGAACTGGAACTGCTTTGGGTGCGCTGTGTGTGCGTCAGTTCTGAACTGAGAACACAGCTGTGCATTGTCCTACACCTATCCCCAGCATGGTTATCTTTTTTTTTCCTTTTTTTTTTTTTTTCCAGGGAGTTGGTTGTTTGGGGGATGGGGGAAAGGGGAGCTCTGGCTCCCCCCACCCCCCTCTATTTAGAACCAGGCATAGAAACTTAATCTAGCAGTACGTGACCTTTGTGGCCATGACCTAGGGACTGGGATGTGAGCAGGCTTGAGCTTAACAATAAACTCCTGGCTGTGGCTGCGAGCACAGGCAAGTTGGATGCTGTGCCCACGCCCCAGCAGCCCAGCTGGCACACCCCCCTCACTGTTGTGCCCAGCACAGCCAGAGATTTCCCAGGTTTGTTCTCTGGGAGCGTGCCCCCTTTGCTGGCAGAGCTGATGCGCAGCCTGCTGGGTGCCCCTGACAAGTGTGTGTGACAGTGGCTGCGGGAGGAGACCTGCCCTTCCTGGTAACCCTGCCTAGTTTGGGGCTTCTCTTGTAGTCTTTGTGCCCAGGAAAGAGTTTCTGGGGAGTTACTAGTTCACTTTGAAGCCTGACTTCCTTCAGTGCTCTTCTGGTGCCTATCTGGCCAGCCCCCCTCCCCACAGAGAGCACTAGGGATTGTGCATTTGTGATTTTTTCCCCTCTGTGTACGTAAGGTAAAGTGTAGTGGTGGAGATCAGACCAACATATCTACTTCTTTTTGCCCCAGCTTGCTAACTCTTTTGCTCTCCATTTTTAGTCTGTCTTGTTTTGACCTTTTTTGTTTTATTTGCTTGACTAAGAAATAAATAAGGCCTTTTCAATGACTCTATATTATTTACCCAAGACCTTCCTCTGCCATGTCCTGTGTAATCTGCCCATTTCCTAAATGAGAATATGGCTCTTGCCACTGTTCATTCAAAATTCAGGAGTGATGTTTCCCACCACATTTTGGTGGGTGGCAAGAGGCAACTAAACCGTTTAAGCTTGTTTTTTTTCTTTGGCTTGAACAGCTGGATTACTCTTTTACCAGTGGATGCTGTTACCTTGCAGCAGGGGAGGACTGAGCTTTTGCTCCTGATATTGGCTATTGTATAGGACTAGTCATAGATTTAACTTGCTTCTGGTCTTCTGTTCATATGGTCACCATTTTCTTTTCAGCTGCTCTGCTTGAGTGAGGCCCCAAATCCCTGCTGTATGTTTTTAAAGTATATCAGATTCATATGACTTAACTTGATACCTTGTCTTGGTTTTCATTCTCCCTCAACTTCTCAGTTGTTTAAGTGGAGTTATTCAGGAGCATGTAATAAACATTCCCTGTAATTTCAGCAGAAAAATTACAGAGCTTCATGTGCAAGTGGACATGGTATACATATTTAGACAACCGCAGTGTAAGGACAAGGATCCCTCTAGTTAAGGAAGATGATGTGTTGGAACAATGCATTTCAGACCTAAGGCATTTTTTTACTTGGAAAAATGGGAATCTGAGACACTGCTTGAGGATTTAATGTTTAAACAGAAGCAAACACAAGTCTGTTCCAGTTTCCTTACAGCAAAACCTAATTTCAGAAAAAAAAGAGCAGGTTTTAGTAAAATTTGACATGTGCACATGAACACACACATACCCCTTTGAGAAATTAATCCATGTACCACTTCAGCTGTTGCGCTTGTAGGAGCTTAAAATGTCACTTTATGCAGCCCAGGCAATCCAAGGGGGGAGTCACCTGTCCTGTCCTTCCCTTGCTTTTGAGGGAGAAGGGAAAGGGGGATGTAATGTGCCCCATGTCACGAGCTGTTAGCTGGAGTGGGCAGTGGCTGGATGACAGCTGGGAGAAGACAGGCATATCAAACACTTGTCCAATCTTTGTTCTGCTCCTACTCCTTTCTCTGAGGTAGGCTTCAAATATCTGGTGATGGAAAAGTTGTTCGTAGTATGAAACCTTGTGCCACTGTACTGTTCCATTGTAATACAGATTTTCTGTTATTACAGTCTAAGAAAAATAGTGTGTGTAGTTAAGAGCAAGACTTGAATACAGAACTTTCTTTTGTTGGCATCTTGTGCTCCTTCATGTGCATCTTTGGAAATAAAAACTTGAGAGCTGGTTTCTGCTTCTCTCTAAGAAGACAGGCTTCCATGGAAGCTGCTATTTCTATGTGCTACTTCCCTCTACTGGATGGAATGGGAGCAGCTACAGCCGATGAATGGATCCAGCTTTCTAGGCTAGCATCTTGGTCTAAGTTGTGATTTGAATATAGGGTTTGGGAGTGCTTTGTGAACAGAACGGGGATTTAGTGGTTACCCACAGGTCACTGCAGCATTCAAACACTGATGGGCGTGATAAAGTTCCAGTCTTGTTTTCCAACTCAAGCATCTCAAAGCATCGCTAGCATAGAAAACACTGTCATAGCAAAGGATTTTTGCTTTGTTGATGGAAGTGGCAGGGGGGAGTTTTCCCCAATATTGTTGCTGTCCTGAACATAAGGGATTTGCATATTTTGAAAAGAGAGGATGGTTCTTGGCATGCATGGTTAGTTTTCCCCTTGTGAGCAGTGGGTGTGCTGCTGTTGCAGCTCTCCAGTGTATTGATTATTGAATGGCCTCTTAAGAGAATTTGGTGTTTGTATTTTCAGGAAAAGTCTTCACCTGAAACTTGCCATAGATGCCATCTCCAGTCTGTAAGTGTTGGCAGATGGCTTCCGCTCTTAAGAGGAGCTGATGTGGACACTCTTCCTAGTATTGTATAGCAAAGAAAACAATGACACTTCCATCTAACTGTTAGGGCATGGTTTGGAGTTTACTGGGAAGGATAGCTCTTCCTCTGTGGAGAAACTATTGTGAAGTCTTTGCCTGTTGCTACTGCCTCTAACCATCTCCTTTATAGTTCAGCTTTTGGATTTTTTTTTTTAACACATCCTGGCTCTGGTTTTTTTTTATTTCTTCTTTATGTAGTGAGAATTAATTTTCCCCCCCTTCTTGCAGGTACTGCATTTCTACTGTGATACCTGTTCTGTCCCCATATGTCGGGAATGTACCATGGGACGACATGTGGGTCACAGCTTTATCTACCTCCAAGACGCCCTACAGGACTCCAGGACTCTCACCATTCAGCTCCTGGCAGATGCTCAGCAAGGACGACAGGCTATTCAAGTAAGATACTCCCAACTTGAGTACTTTATTTCCCCCTCCTTCCTCTCCCCCCTCTCCCACCCAGCTTGTCTGTTACAGGGCAAGGTGTCAAGGCAAAAAGCTCTCTGCTTCTGCTGTCAGTCTTCTCACCCCTTCTGTTTTCTCAGATCTCTGACAGAAGTGGCAGTGGAGCTGAAAATAAAGTGCTGTTATATGAGTTTTGCATTCTTGCAGCATAATCCTGTCATGTAAATCACAATATATATGAAGCTCTGTACAAATGCACTGGAGTGTGAAGCGTTTCAAGAAAGCTCAGATCTTATGTGGCAGTGCCAAACCTGGTTTTGTTTTTACAAATCAGACTTTCTTTGAGCATCTTCCTGCCTCTATAGCTTCTAGCACTCTGCCTACCTTTGACTCTTGTTATGTCTTCAGTGTTGCCACCAAATACAAAATACTAATCAGCTGCTGGATTAGTGTGAAATTCCTTAATCTGCATATGCAGAGGATCCAGAGCTATCTCCATGTGAGGATGGCTCTGCACACACAGAGGCACACTCTGCCTGTTAACTGTGCTCTCCATCACCTGTGTTTTGTAGTGCAAATACAAACACCTGACAAGGGCTGGAGAGAAGGTAGCACAGTGCTTCAAACTAGACAAGGAATTTTCACAGGGAGTTAAACTGCAGTGATATGTAGATAATTACTTTTGCTGAGTAATACCCAGTGGTAACTTTGATATTATATTAGTAGTAGTTTGGTCTATAGGGAGACTTTGGATGGGAAGTGGAGAAGTGGGAAGCTTCACTCCACACCTGCTGCCATGTAGTTTTGTTAGTGTCATGTCCTGAATTTGATTAGAGTATTACAAAACTCAACACTGCATGCTTTAACTACTAAGATTTTATTTCTTTTTTGAGTAAACTTCTGTAGAATGTCATGGATAGGCAGGTAACTTACTTTCCAAATTGGGTGGGCTTTCCTGGCACATGCAAGGTACAAACAATAATTAAAATAACCCGAAGCTCATTGTCCTCCCATTGCTGCTTGTTTCTAGTAAATGAAGGAATTAAGCTTGTTCTGTGAGACAAGAGCAACTAATTAGTCTCTCATTAAGTCTTTGCACCAGTGGAATGACAATAGTTTATGTTGCTATAGATAGTAATCAGTTGTTGACATTTTCCTTCAGCTTGTGATGTTAACTTGTTTCACTGGCACAATAAACAAGTTTTTGGAGCTGGATGCCTAACTTTAAACTCCAGCTTCAGTCAGGATCCTGTAAAACATAGCATCCTCCAAGATTTGTTTTAAACTAGGTTGTAAAGCTCTTCAGCAGTATCCATACTGAAATGCTTTACACATCCCCAAAATGACAAGAAGGAAGGAATTATACTAGTTTAAAGACCATCACTGAATTTCTCCAGGCTGTCCTAGACAAGGGCTTGCCATTTAGTAATTAAATTATTGCTTTTGACCTCCAGGGCTCTTAATCATCTGACTGGTACACTAAATCATCTAAGGACTGTGTTTTGGAGTAGAAACTAGCAGGAGATCATGGAGCACCATTCTGCTTCTATTGCATAAATGCTTTTGTGCCTGATTTTCTTCCAACTGAGTTTACTTTGCTCATTCCTCCCTTATCTTTTTCTGCCTTTCATGCTGAAGACTCCTGCCATTGTGGTGGGCTGATTGTTGCTTGATGGTGCAGGTAAAAGTTTCTTGGTACTGGCTATGCTCATGTGACTTGAACAAGCAACTCTACCTCTACTGAACTTAGCTCATGCAGCTTTGCCCAGGTCTGGCTGCAGCCCATCCAGCTTAAGAGGCTGTCTTGGAAGTATTAGCTGAGCAGCTTGTGTAAAGATCTGTAAAATGAACCATGTTTTCAAGAGCTGAGTTGTTTCATTAGTTTAGTGGGGTTCTTAATCTGGACCACTGCACAAAAGAAGAGTAGTGAGCAGACAAGTCAGTGATTAAGTTAACAGGGTGAAAATCTGTGTGTGCAGGAATGGGAAAATTGTTCAGCCCAAGCCAGCTGCTCCTGAAGCAACATCAGCAGCAACCAGAAGAGCATGTGATGCTGTTAAAAGCAGAGGTGCTCAACTCAAAGTTTTCATGGAGCAGAGCTCTCCTTATTCTTGGGACAATATGGCTGTGCAGCTGCATGTTTATCCTAGGGAGGAGACAGTGTGCCAGCATGAATTCAAAACAAACTCTAAAATAAGTAGTCTCTAAATTAAAATAAATTGGCTTGAGTGGTTTTCTTAAAAGTATGGAAATAACCAACAGAGAATTAAATGCCAGTACAGGCTGTGATATGAGGGACATAAGACTGGAGCTCTGAGAGGCTTGAAAAGTAATACATTGTAGTAACACTTCTTAGTGGGACTGATACATACTGCTGTACCAGAAACTCTTTCTTAATAGGCTCTGAAAGTGATAGCTCCCCTGACAGGAGAGGTTGAGGATGGATGAGGAGGGGTAGTTGAGAGTAAATGGGAAAAGGTGGAATTTGAAGGGCAGCCTTGCAGGAGAGAGGAAATCAAGCCATGAGTCAACTGGCTGGAGAGTATCTGGTTAAGCAAAGTTGAAGGCTTTTAGGAAGAAATGTTTATTTAAGCTCTTCCTGTGGCTTTGGAGGAAAGATTGTTTTTCAGACTTTAAAAAAAAAATGCTGTGAGTTGGGATACATTTCAACCTCTTGATCCACTGAAGCCTGATGTAGCCTGTCACTCCAGAAGAGTCCAAACATCGCTGTTCAAGGAAGTTGAAGTCCTCTGTAAGAAAGAGCAAGAGGCTTGCTTTTGTCCCCCCCCTTGGTGATATTTCTGCAGCAGTGGAAAGCCTTCCATGCTTCCTTGTGCTGTGATGGTCCTGGCCTGCATTCCTGAGCCTGTCTCCAACTTGAGAACTTGTGCCTGTGTGATGAACTGATCCAGCTGAAAGGGTAGCTTTTCTGTGGCTGTACTTTTTGGCTGGGTCAGCCCCCTGGCTGGTTGGCTGCAGTGCTGCAAGGACTGTTGATGGTGCCAGGGAATGAAGCAGCAACATCCAGCTGGGGTGCTGGTAGGACTCTTTTCTTATTTCAGCAGAAAGCTATACTCCTAGCTGGGATACTTTTCCAGCCTTTTCAGAGACTCAGATTGATTCACGGGGTGATATGAAAGCCAAAGTTGACGCTGGATCAATGGTGTGGGAGGAATCAGGACTGCTGCCTTTCTGTATGTGGGGAGCGTGTCCCGCTGCCTTGTTTTACCTCACGAAAGTGCACACTTAGCTGTCTTCTTTCAGAATTTTTTCCAAGGACTAGGTCACAAACTGAACGTAAATCTGTTATGGTGAAAGATAGATGGCTTCTTCAAAATGTCACCTTCTTAAAATACATCTATACGTGTGTAACTGTATATATATGTATGGATGTATGCATGTAATCTAATGCACTTGCGTAACAGTAAAGCACTGAGTGCTTGTGTTCATTTAGGGTCAATTTCCAGGTGGACATGTCAAAGTACATTTTAATCTGTTCAGCTCAGATGTCTTAAAAAGTGGGTTTATTCGAAAACAAATTCTTTCTTAGCTGAGCCTATAATTGTTTTTGCTGGGGTGCTTGACCACCATGCAAGCTTCTCACTGCCTGGTGAGACTGGCCGTGTGCAGAACATAGCAGGAGATGCTCTTATCTGTCATGAAAGGCTTAGGAGCTTCCCTCCCAAATTTGTGGGGGAAGTGGTACGAAATAGATTAACACCTTTACAGGGGGTGAGGGGGTTCTGTAAGAAACTCAGCTGGCCAGAGGAGGAAGCTGATCTGTTGCCTTGAGCTCTGCCCTTGGGTGGGAGCTTCCCTGTGGGCTGCCATATGGATGTGTGCTGCTGGGGGGTCGATACCTGAGAAGGATGGCACTGCTGTGCTGCAAGGGATCTCTCTGGGGTTGTCACATTGAGTTAGCTCAGGCAGCCTTGTGCGTGGCTTTGAAGTCAGGCTTGCAGGTTTGAGAATCTGAAATGAAGCTTTGGCAACAAAATGGAGTCAATTGTGCCTTTCTAAAGCTGGGATTTGTATCAAGAGGCTGAATTTCTTTGTACTTTTAGTCACTGTTTTGTGTGGTGTTTCAGTGAGCTCCTCAGTGCAGCATATGAGCAGATGGTTACTGGGGAAGATGGATTTGACATGTGTCACTGTCCAAACTACTGTTCTGCCTAAAACTGTAGGCAAAAAGTCTGTTCTTGCAGCACAAACCAAAATGATTGTTTAGTTGTATCTGGCACGAATTAACCTGGCCTCTAGCCCTCCCTCCATCAAAGCTTCTTTTAAAATTATCTTTGTGAGGAACTTCAAGTGAGGATGTTGTTGTGTTTTTGTAGTGTTTTACACACATTGGAGTGAAACTTTTAAATCGGTCCAGCTACTGTGGTTTGTGCTATAGCTGCACCTGTATTACTGCAAATCCTGGTATTTTCTCTGCAATTATGTAGGATCTTCCAGGTAATTTTTTTACCATAAGAACACCAGGAGGTTTGTATCCAGTTCTTGGTGCTGGAGAAAGCCAACTGTTTTGTCCTGGTTGTTTTATCCTGCATGGCTCAGTGATAAGTAACTGGAAAAGTTTAGTGAAACAAACCCACCGTATCTTTTTGTGCCTTAAGGAACTGAAAACAAACCACTTATGGCTGGAACACCTTCCATTTGGTGGAAGACGACTAACTTGAGACATACCAAAAAGTTTCCTTCAGGATTTTTTTGTAGTTAATGTGCTTTTGAAATCCAGAAAGGAGTTTGTGAGAGAAGAAGCATCTCAGCTGTTTGTTCCCCTCTGATTAGGGTTAACTTAGTCTTAAATTCCTTAATGGTTAAACTGCAAATCCTCTATACTTGAGGTAGGAGAGTGTATATTTAATATTCTTT
Source organism: Zonotrichia albicollis (assembly GCF_047830755.1). Taxonomy (NCBI): domain Eukaryota; kingdom Metazoa; phylum Chordata; class Aves; order Passeriformes; family Passerellidae; genus Zonotrichia; species Zonotrichia albicollis. Next base: position 42,029,604 of record NC_133819.1, on the reverse strand, counting down.
ATTCAATACCTGTGGTCCATTCACCCCTCAAATACGGAAGAATTCCTCAGTAGAACCAAAATGTTCAAATGCTTTTGAATTTGAATTTTCTCTCTAGAGGTTTGCACCTTCATTGGAAAACTTGAGATCAGGAAACTTCTTAAGTGTTGGAATTAATGGCTGAAAAATTATAGCTCCCTCCCCTCTTTGGATGGATGGAATAAAAAAATCCTAGGGACTTTATCAAATATGTTCATGCAAGCCAGCATTTATGTATTTCATGGTGCTGCCATTGTGGTGTGTGGCTGCAGTTTGTCCAATTGGACAAATTCCTGGACTAAGTTGGTGTCATCTAACATCATGGCTCAGCACCTGGATCACCCTGCTGGTTATGAGACCTGAGGTGGCCTCTTCAAATAACTGTGTGCTGGGTGGGCATAACTGTGGACATACTGATTTAATTTGAGTGTCAGACAGCAGAATCCACTCAGTGAGGGCATCAGCACCTCTGTTGTAGCTCTTCAGAGCACAAGCTTTGTAACAGTTTTTCTTTCTCCTGAGGCATTTTATGCTTCTGATAATTTTTTTTTTTCATATAACAAAGTAGCACTAGTGAAAACTTGGAAGTCTCGAGCATTAAATATCCCTTAGGCATATTTAGGTAAAAATGAAATAATATAAATTTTTTTTGTAACTTGAGGCTGTAGTTCCTACTGTTCAACAGAGGACGGGAAATGCAAAAAATTACTGAATGTTGCCATTCTGCAAAATGGCAAGTCTTCATTTGGGCACCTCTGTAGTCAGCATAGGTATCCAGAAGCATGGCCAAGTTCTGTAATGCTACTCTGCTACTTCTGGCTCTTGCAGTTGGTTTCTTCATGGGTTCATGTTGTACCATCAGTTGCTGTGGCCACTGGAGCAAGATCATCACTAGTTTTTCCCTCAGGTGGTGAAATGTAGATACAGGGGAGCTCACAGAGGTGTCCACCTAAGGGAGCTTGTGAAGGACACCCAGGTTCTGACACTGCTTTGCCCTTCAGCTTTTGCTCAAAACTGAAATGTGCTGGTAGCAGCAGCTGGTGGTGGGTGTCTGCACTGCTGTCCTTCATGCAAACACATTTATGTGCCTCACTGGGAGCTCTGTGTGCAGTGTCCTTGGGTGGTGGCCCCCTGGAACGTGCCACCTGCACAAGGACTGCTGCTACTTCAGTTTTACCCTTGGGGAATTGGAAGTACCAGTTTCAACCCTAAAGTTTACAAGATACACTGCAAAGCAGTGTTGTTCTTGTTCTCACTTGTTTTTAACAAACACAAGGCACTGGTGACGTCTGATAGAATGGGGAGTGGTGTTGGCCATCTTTAGAGCCCTGAGAGGCCAGAGGTGGAGAGGTACAGCTGCAAATAGATGATTTACTTTATTTTCCAACAGCAGGAAACAAAACAGTTGTTTTCCATCTCACATTCAGTAACCAAGCACAATTCTTGGATAAACACAGGCCCTGTCTTCTGTGTCCCAAGTGTGTGAACTGATCGACCATCTAATTCACTAGCACTGGAAAAACTGACATGCCATGAGGAGAGAGCATGATAAAAGCTGTTCTTCTTTACAATGATTTGTTGTTAAAGAGATTGCATGATGTCTGACCAGAACAAGAAGCACTGCTGCTCAACATGCTTCCTAAAAAGCTGACCTCTCCAAGACAAGTTCAGCACAGAAAATGCCTGCAGGAGTGAGTTTTCATAGCAGAACTCTGACACCTTACAGTAACCAAAGTGAACAAGGAATTTCCATGTGAAGAAGACTCTCAAAAATTGTACTTAATGCTCTTGACTTTTGCTTCAGATATAGATCACTTGCTATTGCTGTTCTCCCCATCATACCTCTGCATGTTTGATGCTGGTCAGCCTTCCTTGGCTGTTCTAGCTTATTTGGGCAGAGTGCAGAACCCTCTGAATTTTACCAAAACATCACCAATATCCTGGATGATATTAGAATCTTAGCGTTTTGGGCATCCCCCACTGATCTGAGCTGTTCATACCTGGGCAAGTAAAAATAAATTCAGATGATGACATGAGTAGTTGGTAGACAACTGGTTGTGCATAACTGCTTCCTATAGCTGAAAGATCCCAGCATCCACAGGGAATTGCTACCTCTCCTGCTATGATGGAGTTCTTGAAAGGTGGACTCTGGTTTTAGTGGGGATTAATGAGGTAAGTTATGTAAGGTATAATGAGGGATGCATATATAGGGATCATAGTTCTAAATTGGTACTGAATACAAAAAGCAAAAATAAGTAAATTGAGATTTTTATGCTTTCACAGACATCATTGTTAGAATTGGAATATGGATGGATAGTTTCCCTGACACTTGACAAGGTGATACCTTTTTCTCTTTGCAAGAGAAGGAAGGTGTTTTGCTGTACTTGATGGGAATCCAGGTCTGTTTTGGAAAAAATGCATGCTTTTTCCCTGCTGTAGGGCAGCTTCTGTGTTTGAATGGCAAAGAAGTGGTAGAGGCACAGTATTCTTACATGTAGCCTCTTTTAGCTGGATCTGAGCCTATTGGCTTTTATGAAGTCTTAATCCATGGCCAGTTGTGACTTCATGTCTACTTTGCTGAATACTGTAATGAGATTTTTTTGTCAAATTTGCCTGCCAGAAGGTTTGTGAGAGGGCAGGGCAGCCTCCAGTGGGACTGGGATGTGTAGGCTGTATGAGTTTGAAGACATTCCCTGTTAAAACTGTAGTGAAGTTCATGAAGGAGGGAGAGGTGAAACACCTGTTCCTCTTACTGAGCCCTGGGCTGCAGACTGGGCTGTCAAGCAGCACTCCTGTTTTCCCCTGACAGTTTGCAGGAGAATCCTTTGGAGTAAAGATAGAAATGTTGTCTTGCCTGATTTTGTCAGGGTTGTCTTCAGCCTGTCTCCAGAGAGCAATCACCTGGCCAAGTTAAGTCGTCCTTTTTCTTTCAGAAAAGGATCTCCTATGTGACCTGGAAGAATAAGTCTAGTTCAGACTAGGTGTCCTAAAATAACTTACCTGGTATGAGAAATGTCCAAGTAACACTATATTTAAGTTTTTATGTTTTAGCATTCCAGTGATTGGCATAAACTAGAAGCTGCTGAATGGAGACTTCAAAAATGCTAACAACCATTTAGTGAAATATGACTGTGTGCTGTCTGACCTTCTAGATGATGCTGGATCACATCGGGTAGTTCATAGATTGTTGCAAGAAGTGTTCTTAGATTGGTGCATCCTCATAAGTACAGTAAAAATGAGGGCATCTTCCTGAAGGTTCTGTATGTATGGTAAAGCCTTTAAATTCCTTTTTCGCTGATTTCAATGAGCCTGAATGTCTGAGGAAAAAGAAGTGTTTCCTAATGTTCAGAGGGAACCTCTGTCTCAGTTTGTGCCCATTCCCTCTGGTTCTGTCACAGGGCACCACTGAAAAGAGCCTGGGTCTGTCCTCTCAGTGCCCTCCCCTCAAGTGTGTGAATACCTGTAAGAACTCCTCTCTTTTTTAGGCTGAATATCTTCACAGGCCATCATCTTGTTCTAGAATTTTGTAACTAATAAGTTACAATCTTTTTAACCTCTCTAGGGTCACAGGTTCATCTGCTGGTTCGCTGTATGACAAAGGCTGAAAAAGTTGTTAGCCATTGCTATTGAACCTGTTCCATTGGGAACTGTGATCCTGCAGAGTCTCTGTTTTTATGCTGCTTTCTGTAATATTTTGTGAAACTTGGGAGTAGTTTAGGACAGATTTTTTGAGGAAACCATTTTTAATTTGAGGAAGGGAAAAGAGACATGGTTCTTCTGGGTTCATTCTGCAGAATAGTACTACAGAATATTTTTAAAATATTAACATTGCAATGTTATATATTAGAAATAATTTGAATATTAGAAATAATTCACACCTCTACCCAAGGTGTGAATAACTATATGAATACTTTTTACTGATAACCATTTTTTCTTTTCTTTTAAAACTGATTATCTCCACACTCTTTTAGGGGTATTTCTGTGCAGCTCAAATGCATAGATAACACAGTCTGTTCCCTACAGTGCCATTTTTTACTAGAACATCACACAACAACAGGGAACCATTTTGAGGGGCTGCAAAAGCTGGGTTCTCTACGTGGAAGAAAACATGAGTATGAATTTCTGTGCAAGTCTCTTGTTCACCACATTAGCTGCTCGCTGCAATTGCACAGGGCATTGAGTGCTGTTGTGAGGGTGCAAGGTACAATGAAGGTGTAAACTCCATGTAATAGATGTATTTAAAGAATCCTTAGAGATTTTAGGCTGCAGTGTATGGAATGGGTGAAGAAGGCCTAGTAAGAAAGTAAGAGTTGTCACTTTATGCCTTTACCTGAAGACAGGTAATTCTACATTTGCATGTAATGTAAGTGTAAAATTAAATGTAATTACATTTACATGTAATGTGAAATGTAAGCAGCAGTCCTCTGGTGTATTTTTAATTGGTTTGGTCAAGCCCTAAGTATGTGTATCTTTTTTCTCCCCAGCTGAGTATTGAACAGGCCCAGGCTGTGGCAGAGCAAGTCGAGATGAAAGCGAAGGTGGTACAGTCTGAAGTCAAGGTAGTGACCACTAGACACAAGAAGGCCTTGGAGGAGCGGGAGTGTGAGCTGCTCTGGAAGGTATGCACCCTTACATTTGTGGTTTGTACTGCTGACAGGTGCTTTTCAAACTGAAAAATTGCTCAAACCACTACACAGCCAGATTCTGATATCCGAGGGAAGCTGCCGGTTTCCTTGCCTGGAGCTGCTGGTGGGGTTTTTGCTGCTGGATCCCGGGAGCAGCACAGCCCCACATGCGGGCTGGGCACTCCCCCTGCTGGCCCCGCAGCTGCCCCCAGAGGAGATCCCCTCCCAACAACATATTCAAAATACCTGCTCTAGAATTAGGTACATAGTATAATTGGCTTTCTGATCCACTCCTCTTAAAGAACAGGAGCAAAGCTCTATATCCTATCCCATCCTTTTTTGTTTCTTAGAAAGGCTGGTAGAAATTCTGTGAGGCCAACTTTCACTGTCCCCACCCTTTAAAACCCTTACTGTCAATCAAGGTAGCGTCCTCCCTCTAAGCAATTTTTTTTAACTAGTATAAGAAAAGAGTATCTGCACAATTCTGAACTGATAGGCTCATTTCAGTTCAACAGTGCATACGTGGTATTTTGAGAGGAGGAAAGGAAATAACAGGCAAGTTTCCTGTTCCAGAAAAGTAATTTAGTGGTCATGGTCCCCTGCAAAAGAAACTTTGTTTTCTTTTGTAAGTGTCAATAGCAAGATTAAAATTGCACTTTATATAGTTAGTGTTCTTTGAATGCTGCTTTTTTGAGAGTTTGGATTTGGATTTTCACTGTTAAGCTCTTGCAGGAAGCTTGGCAGCTTTCTCTTTTAAGGTATTCCTAGTATAGGGGGAGTAAGATCTGCACCTAAGCTTTTTTTATCCTACTGTGCTGTACAAATGCACTTTGTTGGAATATCTGGACTGACAGCAAGTTCTCTTCAAGCTGAAAAACATTATTTTAAGAAGGGAACGTGGTGGTAAATCATTTTAGCAAAACAAATTCTGTGTATCAAGCATGCTAATAAACAATTTTGTATACCAGGGCTGAGTCTATGGATTTAGCTAAGACCTAAGATCAGTAATGTGTCTTGGATGCATTACTGATTAGGAGAAGTATCTCCAAATTTTTTTTACAGCTTGGTAAAACCTACGCACCTCAATTTACAGCATGTTTGTACATATGTTATCTAGTCAGTGTCTGATCAAGGAATCCTCAGACATTGAGTCTTCCTTCACTGAAATGCATTCCAGATACTGTTCTGAGGCCAAGCAAGTATTCAGACATCAGGAAATGTATTTTTGCAACAATAAAACAAAGACATGTTACATTAGTTTTATGCAGCAGGTGTCTTTGCCAGATGGTCCAAAGTGGTTTTTCACAAGTAAGGGTAGACACAGACTTATATAGATGAGTTACAAAACAGGCATTTTTGCACCAACTTCAGTCCCTCAAGCAGGGACTGGCAGCAACCTTCTGTGTTATTTGAAATGACATTCACAAAACATCCTGTTTTAAAGCACAAGCTCAGGTTGACTGCCAGTATTTACAAGAAAATATTAAAATAATCAGACCCTAAAAATCCCTGGAGATAGATGTCTGGTGTTATCCAGTCACACAAAAACAGTTCTGGCAGGTAGGGGAATGACAGGAGCCCATGTGCATTAGCTGGTGCTGACTCCCAGCTCAGCCCAGTGGCACAACAACCCACATTATGAAATTGGTCTCAGTTCTGGTTAGTGAAGCCTCAGCCTCTGCTCTTTTGAGAGGCTGCAATAACTTCTGTCCTCCCTGGGGGCTGAATGAGGTGCGCCTTTGGATGATCTGTCAAGTACCTTGCAACTAGAAAACAGAATAGCATTTGTGGAAGCAAATAATTACTAGTAAGCAAGTGATTCTCACTCTCAAATGTCACTCTGATGCAGCAGATCTCCAGAGTAGGAATGTGTGGTGTTGCCTGGAGGGTAGGAGAGACTAATAATCCTAAATTTGGATATTTGTTTTCCTTGTTTCTTCTTGTCTGCATTGTGAGTTTTAGAGGTTTGTTCTGCAGCCGTGTGTCAGCATGCCATAGCAACTGTTCAGCTGGCTTTTATGTAGAAGGGAGACTGAAGGAAATCTCTGTGGTCTGTCTTTCCTGATGGAAGTGCACTTTTCTCTCCCCCATTTCCCACAAGGTGGAAAAGATTCGCCAAGTCAAGGCCAAGTCCCTCTACCTGCAAGTTGAAAAGTTGCGTCAGAACCTGAACAAGCTGGATAACACCATCAGTGCTGTTCAGCAGGTCCTGGAGGAGGGTCGCACCATGGACATTCTCCTGGCTCGGGACCGCATGCTGGCTCAGGTGCAGGAGCTGAAGAACGTCAGAGGCCTTCTCCAGCCACAGGAGGACGACAGGATCATGTTCACCCCCCCTGACCAGGCATTGTATATGGCCATCAAATCCATGGGCTTTGTCAGCAGCGGGGCCTTCGCTCCCCTGACCAAAGCCACGGGGGAAGGTCTCAAGCGCGCTCTGCAGGGCAAGGTGGCCTCGTTCACCGTGATCGGCTACGACCACGACGGGGAGCCTCGCCTCTCGGGGGGCGACATGATCTCTGCCGTGGTCATGGGCCCCGATGGAAACCTGTTCGGGGCCGACGTCAGCGATCAGCAGAACGGGACCTACCTGGTGAGCTACCGTCCCCAGCTGGAGGGAGAGCACCTGGTGTCGGTGATGATGTGCAACCAGCACATCGAGAACAGCCCCTTCAAAGTGATGGTGAAGTCCGGGCGCAGCTACATCGGCATCGGGCTGCCGGGGCTGTCCTTCGGCAGCGAGGGAGACAGCGATGGCAAGCTCTGCCGCCCCTGGGGGGTCAGCGTCGACAAGGAGGGCTTCATCATCGTCGCCGACCGCAGCAACAACCGCATCCAGGTGTTCAAGCCGTGCGGGACCTTCCATCACAAGTTTGGCACGCTGGGCTCCCGGCCGGGCCAGTTCGACCGCCCTGCCGGCGTGGCCTGCGACGTTTCGCGCAGGATCGTCGTGGCCGACAAGGACAATCATCGCATCCAGATCTTCACGTTCGAGGGGCAGTTCATTCTGAAGTTCGGGGAGAAAGGAACGAAGAACGGGCAGTTCAATTACCCGTGGGATGTGGCCGTCAACGCGGAGGGCAAGATCCTGGTCTCTGACACGAGGAACCACCGCGTGCAGCTCTTCGGGCCCGACGGCGTGTTCCTCAACAAGTACGGCTTCGAAGGGGTACTCTGGAAGCACTTTGATTCCCCCAGAGGCGTGACGTTCAATCACGAGGGCCACTTGGTAGTGACGGACTTCAACAACCATCGCCTCTTGGTCATCCACCCGGACTGCCAGTCGGCGCGCTTCCTGGGCTCCGAGGGCACCGGCAACGGGCAGTTCCTGCGCCCGCAGGGGGTGGCGGTGGATCAGGAAGGGCGCATCATCGTGGCCGACTCCAGGAACCACCGGGTGCAGATATTCGAGTCCAATGGTAGCTTTTTATGCAAGTTTGGCACTCAGGGAAGCGGCTTTGGTCAGATGGACCGTCCTTCAGGTATAGCTGTCACCCCTGATGGCATGATTGTGGTGGTCGACTTTGGAAACAATCGAATTCTCGTCTTCTAATCTGTGTTTTGAATTAGGAAGAAACTGTCTCAGGGAAATTCTTCTAAGAGAAAATGAAAAAATACAACGTTAATTCAAACCTACCTCATCTTTAATTTTTTTACAGATGAATGTACTTACCTTTTCTGCAGGGAGTGAGCCTGTAAAATTGAATTCTATCTACCTCATTGTCCTCCCTTCCCTCCCCGATTTCTCGCCCCCCGCCCCATCCCCACATACTCATAGTTCAGAACGTTTTACCTCTTTCCTCCCCGATGGGGTTTCATGCACAAACGAGAATTGCTGTGCACATTAGGTGGTTTGTGTGGTGAGTTCTGTTAGACTAAGCCAAGAAAGGCGCTTTGTAACTTTTTAAATGGAGAAAATGGTAGTAAGTGTTTGTAGAGAAATTTGTGTTCTTGACCATTCTGCAGTTCTGTGGGTGGGGACATGGGAGGGAGGGACATTTGTTGTTGTTGTTGGTTTTGGTTTTGTTTTGGTTTTTTTTTTCATTGCTGCTGCAGCAGAGAACTTTTTCCTGTTCTCCTTTTTATACCTCAGTGTGTTTGATTTACTGGCGAGCACAGCATCTTGTTCCCAGACAACTTTAAACGTTTTATGAAAGTGAGATTCACTCGCCAGGAAGAGCAAGTTTGCATCTTTTTTGGCATTTCTGTGTATTTTTTTTACTGAAACACAGTAATTTTACAGCACAAAGTGAAGCTGATGAAAATGCACAAAAATTCTTTTAAGTTTAAACCAAATTGTTCATTTTAGTGGCTTAGTGCAGTCATTGTAAAATTTAGATAAAAAGCAAGGCTTCCTTTAGTGTATCCTGTTATTGAGAATTTCATTTTTACCTCTTTTCACCTGAAAGCTAAATTAGTTTGAAAAAAGTTGCTGTTTCTTTTTATCAGTGCCCCTAATCTAGGTAACAGAAGAAGTTAGGAGGAGCATTGAAACGGAGAAAATCAAACCCTTTCGATTTACTTTCTTGTGAAATGACTTAGTGTATTTTGCCCCTTCCCATAGAGAAACCTTAAGGGAATAAAGTTTGAATTTGTTAGAAGTGGTACCTTTTTCCAAAAGAAATAAGCACAGCTTTGGAGATTCAGGGTGTGATTTGGAGAAGTCAACAGTTGTTTTGTTTTGTTTTGGGGTTTTTTGTTCAGAGAGAATTGCAATAACTCTCTCACTGATTGATTTTTTTTTTCTTTTTTTTTTTTTTTTTCTTCTTCTGGCTTCCCCAGAGAGCTGGACTGAAAATTTTGGGAATAGCTACTGTAGCTTTTAGGGTGGGTGGGGTGGGCCTGGAGCTCCCTGCTGCAGGATCTCTGGCTACAGATCCAAGTGAATAGTTACCAGTACCAGCTAAAGGCAAACTGCATCAAGGTGAAACTTTGCTGCTTTTTTTCCCAGGGCAGTACCAAAGACTTCTGTGTAAAATTAATGTATATGATCCTTAAAAGCTTGGAGGCAGGGGGAAGTTTGCCCTTTCGGGGATATTAGAAACTGGTGTTCTGAGAAGCAGAAACTTTTGGGGAGAATAGAGATCTCTTTAGCAAAATGTGACTTTGAGTCCCTGGAAGGATTTGGTTTTATTCTTCAATTTCCTGCATTCCAGTTTAGCTGTTCAAGCAGATATGGTCTCTGCAGACCTGTAGCTTCACCCTCTGGTGTTGGCAAACAAGAATTGTTTAAAGTGGGCAAGAGAGGGCTCTTGCTCTGCAATGGAAAAAACTCTTTCAGTGTCAGTACTCTTGAGTTTGGAAATGCCATGGGATTTACCTTACTGTTTGCAAGAGAAGATCTTTGAAATGTAAATTTGGTCGTTGTCAAAAAGTCTGACGAGCCTTAACCATCCTGCAAGGAAAGGGTTCCTCTCTCTGCCAGCCACCATGCACAAAAGTGACCCGAGGTTGACAGGCTCTTTACAAGTTTGTGAGAAATCACAAGGTGCACTTTCCTTCTTGCTGCTTTTCCCCTCCAAGGAGTGTTAACTTTCTGAGTTTTGTAGAAATACCAATTATGTGTGCAGACAGAGAGAGCTGCCACTTTAGAGGAGGCTTAAACTAAAGGACCAGAAAGAGACAAGATTCATGAGATGGCAAAACCTCTTTCAAAAGAAGGGTGAGGAAAACCACCTAAATTAAATGGGATAAAACAACTGTGCTGCCTTTCAGCCAAAGCCTCAAGGAAGCAAACTCTTCAAAGCAGTGTGTTTCAGTTAGGCTTAATCTTAGGATGGCATGGTTTAAAAACAGTATGAAAGGATAATCTTTTATACAGATGTCTGTCAATAAATTTCTGTGGCCGCACAAAACATGTATCAGAGAGAGCTAGTTTACCTTCAGGTGTTGCAAGTTCTGCGTGTGTGCACGCCTCCCTTCTTGGGGGTGGCCTACAGTTGTGACAGATGTCCGTGGTTGTCTTGTATTATTCAGCCCAAGAGTTATTTGCAACTTGGGCTGTGAAAACTAACAGCCTGCAAGATCTAGATACCAAAGAATAGTGGTTTAAAAAGCTTTAATATTTAGTCTGCAGTGTCCTTGCATTTATCCTGTCATGTCTTAATGAAAGCGCCAGGTCTCTAAATGCTTTGACCAGAGTGGCTGACAGCGTTGAAGTGTCCTAGAAACGCTCTTGTGCTTAAATGCTTGTGGGGTTTGCCCTTCTCTGTGGCTAGAAGGGAGTTGTTTTTCCAGGCATTAAAAAGAAAAGGTGAAGTGTGCAGTCAGGATTGTGTTGTACTGGAGGGACGTTTTGCCCTCCCAGCCTGCACCCTGTGGAAGGTGACAGACACTGAAGTTGCCCTTTGCTTTTTGAATGGAGCCATTGCACAACCCCCAGCCCAGCTCAGTCAGGAAGAGGAATGACTTAAACTCTTTCTAAGTTTCTGTCTGTTTAACTCAGTGGGATTTGCTTGCAAACTGAACCTTGAGTGTTTGACCTCATGTTGTTGGGGAGCTTTTTCGTTTTAAAAACACTACTATTTAGCTACCCAAAAGAATTCCTTATCTTTGTGATAGATCGTGCTAAGCACACTTGGTCTCATTGAAAAGTGGTAGTGTAGCTTATAAAATGGAGTGTTTTATATGCAATGAAAAAAAGTAGTGCTAATATACAATGCCAACATCAGATGCCCCATAGAGGCTTATTAAAAAGTAATAAACGAGATTCCAACCTTGCTCTGCTTTTCTATGCATGTTCTCAGGTTAATGCCCCAGTATCATAATGTACATGCATGCAGAGAGGAAAACAAGGCTTGGAAGCTGGGTTGCAAACCAAACAAGTATTCGGAGTAACCTTCTTAGGGGAAATGGCCTGGAGAAGGGTAAAGTGAGTGTGTGCCTCTTGGCTGGGGAACAGCAAATGTGGGGGACAGAGCTGTCTACTCGAACTCCAAAGGATTTTCTCTATGCCAGGTTAAACCAGTGGCTCTCTGTAAACCTTTTGCTTGACAAAATGTTATCAGCAATCAGTGTGGCTGGTTTGGGTGCTCAGCATGTAAAGCAATCTTATCCTTTCTCAGAATTATTTAAGCAGGAACTTTAGTAGCAAACTGAAGCAGATTCAGTACTTGATAATGCAGGTCCTTCACATAACTTGCTCCTTTTGATTTAGTACATTTTAAATATAACTTATTTAAGGAGGGCCCTTAAACCTGAAACTTTCAAACAAAGGAAGGAAAGGAAGATAACACCTGAAAACGAATGCATATTAGGGCCAGACATAACCAACCTGAGAGAAAGAACAAGTCACTTGGATGTGGCATTCCCTTGGAATTGAAGGAAAGTGGGCCCAGTGGGTTATGTTAGTTAAACCAAAATTGATTTCTGGAGAGAGCAGGTTTATAGACTCACCTTGCCATAACTTTGATCCTAAGATTTCTTTGTTCAGTTCTAGTTTAAAAAAATATTGTGCCAAAGTTTTGTTTATTTTTTAAAGGAGTGTAAGCCAAATGGTGCCAAAAGGTAATAGGGTATTTAAAAGTAGAGATATTTAGACAAACAGTTTGGAACTGTATAAAAAAGGAACACTGGTACTTGAGTTAGACAAATATTGTACCTTTGGTCTTTGAGTCCTTGGGAGTTTGAAACCCAGTTTGCTGTGGTACAAAATGCACAACTAGAGATGCCACTATCTTTTGCTTGAAGTTCTACCTCACTTTGCAGAAGTAAATCATCTACCTCAATTTAGCATCAGACAGGCTTGGGAAATACTTGAGAATCTGCCTGGGGGAAGGATTCATCCTGCCTGTTGGAAAAGCATTTTAATTGAAACAGAGATACTGAGTGTGTACTATATGGTGACTGCTTTTGTTTGCTTTTGTTTTTGCTGCCTGCCTATGGAGATATTAAGCTGCCCTTGCTAGAGAATCTGTAAATAAAACCAAATGTTCAGGCAAACTGGACTGAGACCTGAAATGCTTCCGAGTTTGTTCTGGTTTCACTACAAGGCATGGAAGTGTAACCTTTTGTTCAGTATTATGACACTACTGGCTGACGTGACATCCTTCATGTTCATTTGCAGTGTTCTTATGTCCCTTAAGACCTTTAGGTCTTCTCTCTACAAGAGAAAAACTTTTATGCATGCCTACCAATGTGTCCTGTTTGGGAGGACTGGTGTTCTGATTGCTGTAAACACAATGCTATACCAAATGCTTGAAGGGAATAAGGTCCTGTTTTTTTATTTTATTGACTTGGTGATTGTATTTGTAGCTTGCTTGACTCAATGGGATTTTTTCCACCATGACAAAGCAATCAAGTTCCTATTCCTGGAGGGCAGCTTAGGTTCAGACATACTCAGGAGAGGCAGTTTAAAACCAGTGTCTTGGGGTTTTAGGCAAGTTAAGTAGTGATGTGCAACATGCCCCGTTTTACCTGTGGAGTTAAGTTGCAGAAGCATATTTTCAGACTACTCTGTTATAGGAAAAAGAAGTCCTTTTTCCTCCCCAGCTCATATTAAGGGGTGGCAGAAGTGGGTACAGGAGATCCCTAATGACAATAGGCTGTGTTGGGTTTGGTAAATGTTATGGTGGGAAATGTACATTGATGTCTCTAAGTGATCTTACGGGTTAACAAGCCAGACTGGCATCTTTTTCCATCATTGTTCAACCAATAATGGTTCTAAAAATGCTTTGTGTACCTGCATGGTCTTAGACCTTCTATTAATGATTGTATCAACTGACAAACTCAGGTAGATAATTTTTAAAGCTCTTTTCACAGAGCCTTACTGACTGAATGTTAAGTGTCTGTGTACTGATGTAGTTAAGTAACTTCCTTTTGAACTACCAGACTAGTTTAAAAAAAAAAGTCCTTTTATAGGTTTGTAGAGTACTTTTCAGACAATGTAGTAGTTTTTCCTTCAGAGAGAGAGATGCCTGTTTCTGAGGGGTTCTTTTAGTGGGGTTTTGTTTTGGTTTGGTTTTTTTCTCTAAAATGACTAAGAGGTTTTTAACTAGTTTGTAAGGTTTGCTTAGTCACCTGAGTTGGTGGGGGTTTCTGTGACTCTTGTTTGTACTGTGCATTACCTGTCATGCCCTGCTCGCTTCGTGCACAGGTCCTTGGAGGAGTTGAGGATGTGAAACACATGCCTGCAATTTAACTCAAATAGAAACTGCAAGCCTTGAACAAAATGAAGCTCAGCCTCATAAAACCAATGTCAAACATGCTTTTTTTTTCCCTTCCTCCCCTCCCCCTTAATTGGCTGTAGATGTATGACCCATCTTAGAAAATTTTCACTACTGATTTGTAAGTAGCATTGCCTCAGTGCAGGTTTGCATTGGGATCCAGACTGATCTTGTAATTCTTTGGATTTTGAGTTGATTTGGTTTCTTAGTTTCCTCTTCTGTTACTTCTCTTCTACTTTAGTAACTAATGATGCTGCTCTCCTGATAATAATAAAATAACTCAGGAGGTCAGACAGTGCTCTGCTTTTAATGAGCTGCTCAGAGCTTTTCTATCTAATTGAAAATGAGTCAGGCTGTGACAAAAATTGCCGTGCTCCAAAAAGGGCATCACATTTCTACTTGGACAAAAAGTGATACAATTTTTTCTTGTCAGATGTTGAGTACTGCAGAGAAGAAAGCATGGCAGGTTATGTGCAAACTTTTATGTAGAATAAGTGAACAAAATGTTAGAACCCTTGTGTTAATGGAGGCTTCTGAATGTATCTTTGTGGTCCATAGGGAAGGCTGAAGGATGTAGCAAGGAGACGATGTATCAGCTACTGGCAGCCTTAAAACAAAGTCAGTGTCTCTCTGGACTTTAAAATGTTCCTATGCAGTTTATTTTATTTTTGTTTAATCAAATAAATGTGAGGTTTTTTTCACGGCAACTGTGTGTGTGTGTGTTTCTGTACCACCCAGGAAAACCCTTCTCTTCTGGCAGGTTGCAAAAAAGAAAAAGCCCCTCCCAGTTGTCTGTTACTAGAAAAAAATCCTCATTGTCATGACTGTGGGAAAGAATTGTGATACTGAACTCACTGCTTCAAACTCCATCTTTTTTTCCCCAATATTTTGCCAGGAAGTTTCTAGTTTAACTTTTTTAGGTCCATTTCTAGGTTTCCTTTCCTTCACCTTGGCCACTGAAAGAATGTTTCTTCTGCATGGCAGTGTAAAGCAAAGCCACCAGAACATTTAATAAGTCTCTCTGGCATCTTACAGGGCAGGCTGTCAACAGAAGTTGGGTTGGTAGAAAGCTGCCATTTTTCCTCACTACCTTGGAAAAGGTTTGAAAAGAAATAGTGAGCATAGGAAGATGCTCTTCAGGTGAGGTTTGATAATTAAAGCCACTGCCTGAATTCCCAGCATGGGTAGCAGTGGAGGTGGATTCCAGGCTCTGGAAGTGCTGTCTGCTTTAGCTTTTCAGAGGCAAGATGCCTTCTGGGCATCACCTGTACAGCTGTAGGGCTCTCAGCACCTCCATCAAAATCCATCACCAGGCCATTGCCTTCTTCCTGCTGGAGAAGCTGACAACACGTCAGGAGTACAGAGATCCCTTCAAGTGGGAGGGAAGGAGGGAGAAAGCCCTGTGGAGGTGGGGACAAAGGCTGCCCAGGTGTGTTTGTCCAGCTTCTGTGTTACTCTGTATTCCCTTGGCTCCTCTGTGCCCTCCTCCTAAAGGCAGCTGGTACCCAAAAGCTCCCTGAACACCAGGAGATGGCTCAGGACACTGCTGGATGAGTGCTAGCCACTCCTTGCACCGGGGCCATGGCCACAGCTAAAGGTGACAGCAGCAGTGGCCACAGGCACGGAGCAGGAAGAGCCCCGAGGCAGCAGCAATGCTTGTGGTGTGTGCTTGGGGGGAAGGGACTGCACCCCTTTCTCCTGCTCTGGGAATATGAGCCTCTGTGCTGCTGCAGGGGAGATCCTGGAGGTAAGGGCAGAGTGGGGGGACAGAGAGGGACGGGCACCCTTTCCTTCAGGAAGGGGCCCAAACCAAACTGCTGAGCATTACTGGGTTTACTAACAGCCCACTGCTGAGCCTGGGCTGCTCATGCTCCCCGTTTTCTACCGAAGGACTGCTCACCGTTTTACTTGACCTTCACTTCTTTCCTACAGGAGA
Organism: Zonotrichia albicollis; assembly: GCF_047830755.1. Classification (NCBI taxonomy): domain Eukaryota; kingdom Metazoa; phylum Chordata; class Aves; order Passeriformes; family Passerellidae; genus Zonotrichia; species Zonotrichia albicollis. Next base: position 42,013,861 of record NC_133819.1, on the reverse strand, counting down.
TCAAAAGGATTGAAGGGAGAATCCAGGTCCTTGGCTGCTGCCTCCCTTGTGGTGTTATGATATTTATTTTTTCCTTTCTGTTAATAGCAAACGCTGGACGCTGAGAGCCGCCATCCCGGCGCGTCCATCCCGCAGCTGTAGTGGGGGCTGAGCTGCCTCGGGCACCGGGGCTGCGGCTCACGTGCTGCGATAAGAGGAGCCTTATCTGGGAAACAACCGCATCCTTCACCGAGCCCGGGCACGGCCACAGCAGCTTTTGCATGTGAATGCCCCGCATTCCTTGGGGGGCGGGGAAGAATCTTCTCCATTCAGGGCCCGGGACCACACAGGGAGCATCTTGAACCTTTTTGTATTTAATCAGTCTATCTGCTCTGAGGTAAAAGATCTATCAGCTCCCTTTCTTCTCTCTTTCAAGAAAGGTGATCGCTACCAACTTACTCCTGATGCTTTTTTATTCCTAGTGTTTCTAAGCGGTTTGTCCCTACCCGAGGACAAGGGTGCGTTGCAGTGATAGAAAAGTCACTGGAAAAGGCAGCTGCTGGGTTGGATTCTGAAAGGATTGATCTGACACGAGACAGAGTAGCAGGTCCCAAGCTGCTGCTTCCCTCTGGAGACACACCTGTGCTCACTCCACAACTTGCACATTGTTGAATAGGCTTGCTGTGCTGTTTCTGTCAGCTGGTTTCTCCAAGATGATGAATACAAATCCTGCTGCCTTCCTTCCTCTCCTGGACACACGTGCATTCCCTCACACTCACGGTACTGGGAGCAGAAAGGGCAGGCCCCGAATCCAAGGTGCTGCTGGGAGAAGTGACCTTTGCCTCCAGCCAGCACCTAAAGTACAATGCCAGCAGCACAGGAGATAAGGTGGTAGCTCAGCTCTGCCCTGGAGATTATCAGGACAGCTGAAATGGCACAAAACAGCCCTGGAGGGACTGTGAGAAGAGCGCTGGGCTCCAATTATCTTGCGCCCCTCCTGTGCTCACAGTCAGTAACCACAAGGTCCTTGATTATGCTCCATCTTCCTTTGAGAAAAAGGCAAATATGTTTTTTTGTTAAGATGAGAGGTATTCCTCTACATTGGAAACTAGATTAAAAACTGCCACAATTTCCTCTCCAAAAGAAAAAAAAAATTAACCAAAAAACCCCAAAACTCCCCCACCCACCCAACCCCTGCTCCCCACAAAACAACCACCCCAAACCCAACCTTTTTCTTATAGCCAGATCCATGCTTCCTCCATAGCTGCACCCTTACACCATTAAGTCACTATCAAACTTTCCTTGGGCAAAGGAAAACCAGAGAGGGAAAAAAAAGTCACAAAGGAAAAATAAAAGCCAACAGAAAGAGGTTCCCTCTTTGTTGAGGAAGAGCATGGCGTATGTATGTCAGAACAGCAGCCAACACAACAGCTCAACTGCTCCTTCAGCAGGACTTTACTGCAGGTAAATGGTTTTCTCCACTCACTGCTCTCCCCTCTATTCTCTTCAAAAAGAGCTGAATTGCACACTTGGATTTTTTTTTTTTGTAAATAAACTACCACTCCCATTCAAAGCAGGTACTAACCTCCCATCATTCATTAATAATCTTTTCAAACAAGTCTTTTGGTTTACATCTTTTATTAAAAATTTACATAAACAAACACACTCCAGCAATTGGGGTATTCAGGTGTCCTAGGTTAAAAAAATATACAAAATCCCAAGCCCCCCTGACCAGGGCAGCAGCAGGTTCAAGCGCAACCTCACTTCCTTTGAACAGTGGTGAAAGCTGGCATCTGAATAGGCTGGATGGAGTGGACTGGCTGGAAAACAGGCTTTTTCCTCATGTCAGAGAGTGTTTTCACAGAAGGGAGCAGCTGGTTCCTCTTGATGATCTGCAGTGCCAGCTGCGTGTTACCTACAAGACAAGTTTCAATTAAAACCCCAGAATACCATTTAATGGCATATGAATTACTGTTCAGGGACAGAGCTGATGAGCCAGCCCTGGGCCCAGGCCAGGTACACCAGCAGTCCCTCCTCTCCAGTGAAATGCTGGCACCGATAGGAAAAGCAGTAGACAACAGGAAATTTGAAAAAAATGAGTCCACCTATTCTTAGCTTAAGACATCAAGTTTTTACCTCAGAGCTGGAAGATGCCAAAGCACCTTCTTATTTCCCAAAGGTCACCTCTTCTCTCTCCCAGCTGCACAGCGAGGCTCTAGACCTCACACAAAATGCCCTCACACTGTGACACTGCAGACAGTAATGCAAATGCCAAGGGGATGAAACATGTTTTCAAAAGAAGTAATCTGATTTTTAACTGTATGTACAGTCCATCAAACAACTACCACTATACATGGAAAACTTACTCTGTTAAAAATTAAACTTGTAAAATTACAGGAGAAAAGGCACTGAGTTGTGAGGAGAGTATTTTTCCCTCGTAGTTTTCTTTCCCTGAAGTTTTTGTTTCAGAAGAGATGCACCATTTTGTTGTCATTTATAGAAAAAAAATGTCTTTAGCCTCTTTTAGTCATGTACTTAGAAGAGGGTGAGGGATGGAAATCCCACTTTCTACTCTTTTCTGCTCTGTACATCTTTATTGCAGAAATAAAGGTTTCCAAAACTCCAATTTAGAAACACCTTTGTAAGAAAAGCATTGTAGAAGTCTCAATTCCAAATACAAATGCTAGAATCCTCTGCCTGCCTGCAGTGCAGCATCACTGAAGGGGAACAGGCACACAGAACATTTCACAACACTTGGATATGAAGTGCCCCCCAAGGAGCACAGGTCTGCAACCATGACAGCTTCAAGCAGCAGCTGCACCAGTCTGCTCTCACTGCAGAATTCAAGTGCAACCTTTCCAGTTTCCCATTATGTAGAGCTTTCCCCTCCTACCAACCAAGTGAACCTTCAAAGGAAAGCATTGTGGAAGAGAAAATTATCAGTATTACAAGCTTTGCTGCCATACTTGCTACACAAGCCTTGACACAGCTTCTTTGGGAAACTTGGATTGTGTTTGGCTTTTAATGGAGAAAGCTTTTCAAACTCTCTTTATAGCAGAAACTTCATCAAGAGTTCTACTGAGAATGTAGTCATGATATTTTATGAAAAATCCTTTTGTTAGGATTTTTTCTCCTGTGAAGCTGAGAAGCTTCAGAGGAAAAGAAAACCAATCTGCTGCTGTGGAATGCAACAGGTGGATGTGTGATTGGTCTCATGTTAATTAATGGCCAATCACAGCCCAGCTGGCTCAGATTCTGAGAGTCACAAGCTTTTGTTATCATTCCTTTTTTTCCTTGCAAGCCTTCTGATGAAATCCTTTCTTCTGTTCTTTTAGTATAGTTTTAATATAATGTATACATCATAAAACAATACATCAGCCTTCTGAAACATGGAGTCAACTCATCTCTTCCCATGTTGGGGTTGCCTGCAAACTTCTACAGAGCCTCTCCAAGACTGCTGACTTCTGTACTAAAGATAGAAAACTTCAGCTCAGGAAATGAATATTTAGGAGGCGTGTGTAAGAACAGGATGGCAAACTATGGAAGTGAAGGTGCACATACATGGATCCACAGCAGGTTAAGAAGGAGGCAGGGCTAAAGTGTATTGTTCAAAATAGTGGCACAACTCCCTATAGAGTAGGAATGATGAGTGCTGCCCTCCTTCCTTTGTATCCCAAACTTAGGTTGCCTGAACACCTCCCAACTTACCATTCTGCAATTCAAGATACACAGCCAGCAGGATGGCCTCTGGAGGGATCTCTTTGGGGTGGATCAGCGAAGCAGCCTTGTTGAAAAACAAGAGGGTGGAAAGAAAAAGTGCTTAAGAGAAAGATCCAGAACAAAGAAAGCGCCCCTTGACAAGATCAATTCATCAACAAAGACCAGATTTTTTTCAAACTCATACACTCCATCAGCTTTAAACATGCAAGGAGAGACTGCAAGATTATCTACATAGCAAGATTGTTTCACACTAATTAGCAGGACCATCTGCTGTGTGCTTATGTTCATATGGATCTGTATTTCTTGGGCCAGCCAGTGTGGTTTCCTGCTGAGGTGACAGGTGAAGAAGGTAACCTCCACTGCTCCAAAGTTCAGAATACAAAGTTAACAAACACTGTTCATTAACTTTCCATATACAGCCATTTTTCAGCTATGAAGTCAATGAATTTATTGTAGATGCAGAGCCCCACTGTATTTTACACCCATGGGTGGCCTTGCACTCCTTTGGGCTTTACACAGGTGTTACAGAGCCCAAGCAGAGACACCTGCCCCATCATAAGAAGCCTCAGCAGGAAAAAGAGCCAGACAGCTGCCTTAAGTAGCTGAGAGCCTCAAAGAATTTGAATCTGTTCACATACACAACCACTGTGAAGTAATTTGGAAGCTGCTGTTTGAGTTTGTAGCTCAACAATGCATCCAGGCAGTCTTCCTGACAGACAGGAGTGGCTGCAAAAAGAGAAACATCATGCTGAAAGAGATGGGTCCCAGCCATGAAAAAGACCAAGTGACGTGACACAGGCCAGGTGGAGACAGCATTTCAAAAGCAGCACTTGAGGATTCCTGGGACAAGAGGCAGACAAGGAGCATGCTTCCAGCAGAATTGTAGTTTGTTCTCACAGCCCTAAAGATACTAGTTCTGATGGTGAGTTATTAAATTACTAGGGAGAAAACCTTCTCTGAATTATAACAATTACTACTAGACCATTAAAAAGACCACAAAAAAAAAAAACAAAAAACCAAAACCTCAAACAAGTTAACTTAAAAAACGTGAAAAGGCTTCTCAGCCATCTTCCACTGCTCTGATATGAAAGGAAAATGAAATGCTGCCAGTAGTGGTATTGAACTTTTTACACAAGTAAGAAATTTGGAATTAATTTTGTTTTTAATAGAGACTGGTTCATAAAGACAGAGAAAAGCCATCATCTCAGCAGGGTCTGCAAGTAAGCTGGGCTGTGAAATCACCAGAACTCACTGTGATCCGAGTGGCACTTTGAAGGAAGCACATTTGTCCCTAAAGCTGCCTTGAGGTTTGTTTTTCATACCTGATGAAGACACTTTCGAGCTTTGTCATATTCACTCCTCAAGCAGTAAGCACTTCCGAGGTTAAACAACATCATTGTTCGAGCAGACGTGACTGAACTGGGGTAACACTGTGGCGTCTGCTTGCCAGCTGCAATTAAAAGAAAATAAAATTCTTCTTTTCCTTACACTTTTATTCCAACTGGCCAAGTAAGTTCTTGTACTCTGCTGAATACAGTGGCTGGTACTTACAAGATTCCATTGCCTCATTCTCTCCTTTGTCAGACCCTGCAAAGAAAAAACAAACACAAACACGTCATGTTCTGTGACCTTTTTTAAAGGTTATTACAAAAATAATGCAAAGATACAAATTTTCTGCTTTCTTCACAGTCTGACATTAAAGAGGGAAAACAGATCAGTTTGCTCAAGAGTTTACATCATTCAAGACTTCCTATCTTCAGTGTTGTACTTTTAGATTTGCAGATGAGTACAGTGAGCTCAAACTGCAGGCATGTCACTGGAATTAGAGCTGCTGCAGACTCCACTATACAGAGGGTTCTGAAGTACTTTTCTCTAACAGAATACACACTCCCAAAAGGAGGACTAAGATTAAGGTCTCCCCACTCCCTATATCTCAGTAAAGTGTTCTGCAGTGGTATGACAAAGCCTGGTTTAAAGACCAAAAAGCTGGAAGAGATAAATGACATAAAACCCAAACTTAACCATAATAGCATATTTAGCAAAAATGACTTCAAAAATTTCCTTCAAACAAGTCAGAATACTACAATATACAGTCCTATTAATGCTACAGAATTAATCACCTCATAGGAGTGACAAACAAGGAAAAGACACACCAAACACAAAGTAAGAACTGAAGCCAGGAAAATAAAAACACAACAACAGAAACACAACACCCTCCTGTAACCTACAATAACCTACAGGTCTTAAAACAAAATGTCTTAATCATCATTATATCTGTGTCTACAAAGTTACAGCAGGAAGGCAGCTGAAAGCATAACCAGTTATAACGAAGTGTGGGTGCATTAACCTTGATCCTGCTCATTTGAAGAGATCCCAAGGGAAACATCAGTGACATTCTCGGGGTTCAAGTGAGTGATGGCATCAGATATTCTGTCTAGAGAGATGAGAGCTTCTGCTGCATACAAATGCCCAAGAAACCTACAACAGCAAAGGGTCAGGGTACAAATGTCAGCACAGCAATCCCCACAGTTTGTTATGAGAGACAAACAATGCAGTTTTTGATGGGAGCACATGGGAATTGTTACTGGGAACAATAGCATGGAAGTTAACTTGCTCATAAGGTATTGTCATAATACCCAGTTCTACCATTTCCTGCTTTTAGGCACCAAAGTTATAAAAAAATTCCACACCTGAATAATGACAATTCATCCATGCACAGGAGTTTCCTTTCCACAGAGAAAGTATCTTGGTGGGGCTTTACTCAGAATTAAGAAAAGCCACGCCAGAATATGGATACATCTACAATTTAAAGTGTTACATTAATTTACATTCAATAAAAATAAAGCACCTGTTTTCCTGGGACCAAGATACACACCTCTTTGTCTTTGCAAAAGAACTGTTATTTAGCATTTGTTTCATTACATAACAGTAACACAAAATTATCTGTTACCTTGCAAACTCCTCAAAGACCTTGCTAATACAATGGCTATGCAAAAGGATGAGCTGCAGTAGTGTGAAGAAAAAAGCCAAAGAATTTAACTGGCATGGACCAGTTTAAAGCATGGTGCCAGCATATAAAAACAAGCACAAGTTACCTTGCCTTCCACCATACATTACCAGTTTTGAAAAATATTACTACTGTAAAAACTTCTGCTATACTTTATCTTGTGCATTAAGTGCAGTGTCAGAAGGATAGGACTGAAGTTGCCTTTTTTGAATTTGTAGAATTCTATGAGAACTGGTGGGTAGAAAAAGAATGCACTTTGAATATCCTTCCAAAAAATACAGTGCCAAATGAGAGGTGACCAAGAGAAACTGCAGAATGGAACCTGCATAAGCAGCAGTAGCAGGTGAAGTGACAGTCCTGCACACACAAGATCTGTTACCCTGAGTGACTGAGCAAACCTTCCCCTCTGAGGCTGTAGTTTCAGAAGCAACCTTTCAGCTGTGTGGGTTTGGGCTGATGTTGGCTACCCACAGCTGCACATCCCTGCCCCTTGTGCTGTGCCAAGCATGTGCAACCCTGCAGTGAATCACAGAGACCTGATGGTCCTGCTGCTGCATGGGACCCAGAGCTGGACAAACAGTAACAAAAGCAGCAATTGATTCCAAATTATGTGGAATTCATATACAAAGGAGGGAATTCATGTTCCTGTGGATCAATGGGCATTTAGTCAGGGCTTCAACAAGAACAGGAGCAGGTCAAGCAATTCTTTGCATCAGACACAAATTTGGCAACCAAATACAGACATTGGATGCTTCAACTCAAACTGTCCAGCAAAACACAGGGCTGAGAAAGAAGAAATGACCCCATCAGACTTACTTAAGAGACCCTGAGAGCTTTGGTTGCTGCAGAAGTTTATCTGCATGATTCAATGCCATAAGGTTATCCCCCAAAGCCAGAGCCACGTAAGCACTACACGCAAGGATTGAGCACCTGGAAGAAACAGACAAAAAAACAAAGGGGAGAAGGGGAGAGTCAGCATGTTAAATGGAGAATTCTGTGATTCCAAACACACTTGTTAAATCCTCTTTCTTGTTTAGTGCTAAAGAAATATGTCAAACTTTCAATAATGACTTCCTATCTAACCATGAAGTTAAAGAGTTTTCATTATTTATGGACTTGATTGTCCTACAAACATAAACCATGGATTACCATGCTGTGCTCAGTAAGATTTTGCAGTTTTCATCATAAATAACAGACTAAAAAAAGATGGACTTCACCACGTGTCATTTTTCTCATGGAAAGTTTCCCTTTCTCACACTGGTCTTGTTACTGTTCTTGCCTTGGACCCATTTGTAGTCCTCTGCCCTCACCTTCTGTTGTAGAGAACTGTAGCAGGTTTCTAGATTGCTATAAGACACACTCTACAGACACACAGTAGCTATCAATTAGGCTGTAACATATTTCACTCTTCTATTGAACAATATCTGCACACAGGGAGACAACACTGGAGAATCTGGCATTTCCAGTTTTGTGTTCAGTTGAGGGCTGTAACCCAGTGCCAAGACTCTGAGTGATCCATGGCATTTTGTTGCCATCACAGACTTGCTTATCTTTCCAAAACCAGAAAATCTCTGGCAGTTCATTTAATGAAATCTGAACTACTCACATTTTCCATCTTCAAACAATAACCCCACATCAGGACGCCATCATTAGGCCAAGCTTCACACTTTGTAATAACTGCTCCCCTCTCCAAACACTGTTCTTGGCGATATTTTCCACTTGGTAAAACATCTTTCAGTGCAGGCTGCCCTGTCCTCAGGGCACAAGCCTCTGCCCAGGACACCCTGCTGTGAGCAGGGCTCTGTTCCTCTTCAGGGAGGATGAGTGGATGCTCTGAGAGGGGTTGGGAGCAGAGGGAGGAGAGGCGCGGGCTCTCCCGCTGGCCGGCGGGCTATTACTGCCCAGCCTTCTGGCAACTGTCAAGCCCGCTTTCGGTCCAGCAGTAAGTCATGTCATTCATGGCAGGGCCTGGGGTGCCTTTATTCCCCTTTCCCAGGAGGCATGCTCCTTAATTATGCACAAGTAGGATAAGAAACTTCTCCAGTGTTTTCCCCTACCCCCCACTTCCTCTTCACCGTGTCCAGATGTCACATCAAATCTGAGCACATACAAAAGCTTGAGAGAGGGAGAGGAAAGCTTCCCCAGCTCAAGTCCCAAACCTAAAATATTTCTGAAAGGTTGTGACTGGGAAGGGGGATGGAATGGGGAAAAAAATCTCTGCAATAACAGCCTGCTTCTAACAAACCTCTTTTTGTCTCTACCTCAAGGAAGTACAGCTTTTAAATCAGCAGAGATGCTGCGTGTCACCAGCAAAATACCCTTAGACACAAGTCAGGGCCTGCAGAGTAGGTTATTACTGCCCTTCCCATCAATGTGTGTTACATTTCCCACAACTTTTTTAAAGCCTATTTTTATTTCTGCAAGTGTAAATTCAAACACAACACATTCTCCAATCATACAACAGGATGAAACCTACTCCTCTGCTCTAAGTGCCAGCCACTGTTTGCTGCCACATAAGAGCAGGCAAAAGCCTTCAGCAACAGTCATCTAAGGAGGAAAACATTCAGATTTCCTCCCATGCAGTTGTGTTTCTTGCACTTGGATCCATTGTTGAGTTGGCTGAACCGAAGCTCAGGAGAGCTGACAGCCAACCGGAGCAGAAGAATTGCAGCACAAGGGAAAAGACAAACTAGTGTTTCACCCCGCTCAGGATTCTGACAAAACTCCGCAGGTCGCCTTTGAGCACGGCAGACTTCCAGCATCACCGAGCCTCCACATGCCCTAAATAAAACTGCCTTTGCACTAGGAAAAAGAAAAATGTTTTTTTAAACTGCCAGATTATGTCAAACAGCCTCTTGTGTAGGTCTAGGCAACAGGATTTGTCAGCCCACACAGACTCTAAGTTTACGGAACCCAAACTCCACATCTGCCTTGCTTTATTTCTCAGGGAAATGGCAAGCCAGAGCAAATCCAGTCCTTCAAAACTTAGTATGAAGGCACCAAAAATGACACTTCTAAACCATTAAGAGAACGTCACAAATGTGAAATAATTTCAAACAGCTAAGCCCAACAATGGATACAAAATACCTACTTTTTATGTTTCAACACAGGCAAACAATACAAAATATTAAGCAATACCGAATGCAGACTGTGCTTACTCCAAGGGGAAAACCAGCACCAGCAAAGGGGAGATGGGGGAAGAACTGACTAAGAGTGAGGAAGAAGAGAGCAAAACAGCTATGGGTGATAATCACTGTAAGCTTCTAGTATTGTGACAGGGCCAAACAGGCCACTGCAACCTTTAAATGGGTAACCGAGGCAAAACTGGGTAAGCGTGGAGAAAACAAATGATTCCTTTAACTCTATCTGCTTTGAGGGGCAAAATTAGGGTTCTTACACAAACACCTTCAATCTAGAGAGAAAGACTACAACAAGGTCTGTTGCTGTCCATCTCAACTTTTACAATAAAATCCACAACATTTTCCAAATGTAGAACTGTGGTGTAGCAGAACATCTTTTCTCTTATGTATCCAAACAGTGTTAGGTGGCTGTGGTGTGTGGAACATACCACACCCTGAGAGCAGAGCAGGGGAACTGGCTTGTCCAAGGATGAGAAGCACCGAGGCAGATTGTTTAGAAGAAACTCAGAAGAAAAAACTGGAGTTTCTACTTCCAATGCATAAATTCTTAGCAATGATTGGTGTCCTTAGACTTCTGCTTGTTGCTTTTAAAACCTTGCAATTGAATTACTGCTTATTATGAGAATAGTCCACTCAACTAGTCCACCAATTTGTGCAGAAGTATCAAGCAATATAGAGGGCATGTAAACCTTTTCCAGATGATATTTTTAGCTTTTAAAAACTGTTCAGGGGCAAAAGTAAGTCAGGCATTTTTAACTCTTACAACAATCCACAACTCTATAAAATCATCCAAAAAAAGCATTCAGAGTCCCTTTTCAGTTCTAGAAGTAATAGAGGTTTTTCAATTCAGCGACTTGTCAGGAAAAAATTGAACAGATACCTATTCCTTAGGATAATCCTTGACAACATCCAGAATTCTTTCTTCTTATTTTTCCTGGACTCAACAAGAATTTCAATTTTCTCACTTAGCTCCTCAGTGAGCAAGGCTACAGGACTACTATTTCAGTGTAATGTATTTTGCTATTCACATCTTCAGAAGCTTAGAAACAATTTCAGCAGAATCTCTTTCTAGGAATGTGTAGTCCTCTAGATTAAACCAACGTACGCAGTGAAAAAAAAATCCAATGTTTTTCCTTTCCTTATATGAAGTTCTTTACCAGAAGCAGCTCACTTCTTGCTGAACTGCTAAGTTTTTCCTGACATGTTGTCAGATTTCATCAGTAGATAACAACAGCTGATTGTGAAAAATAAGACTACGTATTAAAAAAAAAAAAATCACAAATTGACACCATGTAATTTTGACATGTGGCAGCCACACTTTCAACAGTCAGGAGGAGAAAAAAAACCACAAAACCCACAAGCAATCCACATCACTGTTTTTAATCCAGCATGTTCTATTTCAAGTAGCACACTCTTGTACCACTCCAGAATAAATAATCAATGTTGCCTCACAGATTCCTCCTGAAGTACTTTTAAATGAGTACAAAAAGATTTGCTACATGTAGTGAAGCAAAGGAAAGGTTAAGCTGGTCATTATAAAACATAGGTTACCCGGGGTTAGGCTGAAACAGAATGTTTACCTAAGAGTTCAAGTGGGAAATTACTGTATGCTTTGTCCATAATAGAAACTTAAAACAGATTTCTTTTTCCTAAACAGGTGCAAGCTTTATAGTAAGAGATTTTCAACAAGCTGGAAGCCACCTGAAATAATTAACATTGCCACTAAATGGTAATTTTGGGGAAAAGTAAAGAGACTCCAGATAAAATGATACTTATTTACACACACATGAGTTATTCCACCTGGAGAACATTCAGACTCCTGAACGGGCAGTTTAAGGATCTTTGAGAACACATAAGAAATCTACAGTGAAATTTTACCTATATTTTTCCATTGTGAGAAAGTCAAATGCCTGGACAGAGGCATTTTTGCTTTCTATTTTATGCAAACTAGGGATTTATTCCTGCTGAAAGGAACACCATTCTCATTGGTAAAAGCAGCTATGCTGCTTTCCATTTTCATTTTTTTTTCCCATCCAACAAGCATATAATGTGGGGACTGAATTCTAAACTAGCCTTGTTGCGGCTTTAAGGGGAAAAGGTACATACAGGAATTTCCATCCCCTTCCACCAACGTCAACAGCCATTCTCAGGCTTTTTAGATTTGTCCTTACGAGACTTGGTATTTTCAGCTTTGCCAAGTATATAAAACCAAACTTACAATACTGGAATCAAGCAGACTGATCTACCTAAGCTGCAATTCTGGATGGTTTCTATTTGTTCAGATTCAAAGCCCAGAAGAAAGGAAGCACACACATTTGAAAAAAAGATTACCAGCTACAATTCAACATCACAGGTGGCTACAAAAAGACCCCTAGGAATCACAATTAAGGGAGAGGCTTTTTTAATGATGAATATTTGACATTATTTACTTGCCTTAAATTCTCCAATTCCTGTTTCTTCAAAGGTGAAGAAGGAGGAGCTGCAATGAATTTATCCCCTTCGTGACTTTTATTGCTAGAATAAAAACAGTGTATTACTATAATAGATAATTTAAAAATTCTCAGTGTATTTATTCACTCCATTTAAAAGAACATAAATTCTGCAGCTTAAAATAGAGGGAGTTGAAGTCATTCACAGATTGAGGCATATGTTCTTATCCCAATCATTCTATTTGAGAAGGAAGAAGTGGGACACTTGCTGGAAAGGATTTGACTGACAGACCAAACAACCCACACCATTCTTCACAGCCTTGAACTATTTTTGAAGTTCAGTGCAGGATAAGCATTTTTAACTGGAGGGACACAGAATTTGCTGCATTTGTAGCTTCTCTCCTTTTAGTCTGTAAGAAAAGCAGTAAACTAGTTTTCTCTCTAGACCTCTTAAAAACTAGTTACATAAATACTCTAGAAAGATAACCCACAAAGTGCTACAGCTTCCTTTAGATTTCTAGCTTCCCTTTATTACAAAATGCCTCTTCTATTTTTTTCCCTTTCTCCAAATAAAATTCCACTTTCTTAAAATTACACCTTTTTGGGGGGGGGAGGACAGGGGAGCATTCATTCCATTTAAGAAGTATGAAACTTCAGCCTCCAATAAGCTGAAAGAACCTTCTGGAATGTGAATTGAAGAGAGAGCTAATGGCTGTATCTTGGCAGTGAGAGGCACCAAGGTCTAGAAAAAGATTTAAAAGAAAATTCAGATTTGAAACTGAATCTGTCCACTTAACAAGAACTTAATTTATGAGTTTCATGTCTCTCTATTACAAATAGGTAAGATAACTCCAACATTCAAAACATACAGCAGAAATTTCCAAGGAATTCATACTCAATAATGCTGTACATACTTCATGCCTTTACCAAAAATTAGTTCCAAAAAATACCCTTAACCACTAAAAGCATTCACTCTTTTCTTGTGAATAAGAGAAGAATCTGCCTTAAGAGTCAGCTTGCTCAATTAGTGGGATTTGCTTTAAAACCATCCTGTTCAATTAGTGTGATTTTCTTCAAATGCCTTGTATGTTTTACTGTTCTCTCACAGAGGTTCCCTTGTCAGAAGGAACAAATCCTTAGAGAACCTTTCAGAATGTGACACAGAAATTCAAGAACAGCCTCCTTTGTTGGATATTTTGAAATTGGCAATGACTACTGGAAGATATGAGGGAGTCCTTTCTTTAGCTTTTTTCAGCTGAAGAAGCATCTGGTTTTGAAAGCAGAAGGTAGCAAAGGATCTTCCCATAGAGGGCATGTTTTCCTTTCCTCACTCCAACAAAAATAAACAAAAACTACCCCAATAGAAAACAAAAAAGAAGGTCTTGTCTGAGTAAGGGCCACCATTTTGTTTTCATTACAGCCCCTTAGTGAGCCCCAAAAGCTTCAAAGTGAAGTCCCATTTAAACCAGAGAAGCTTCATCTCAATGGGCTGCATATACCCTTGGCCAGAGAACCTCCAATCTTAGTAAAGAGAAAAAGAAAAAAAAACTCTACAAGAAACAACCAAACAAAAATAAAAACTCACAACCACCTCCTCCTCCCTCTGACTTTAATAAATCATTTGGTCATTTGACAAGATAGACTGTAATTGGAAAAACAGGACTATAGAGGGCAGCTTTCAAATATTGTTGCAAACAGTAACAGCCAGTGACCTCCAGCCACAGACAACCTCAGAATATATGGGGATGCACCTTGTGCCTACTCAATACAGTATGTGTACAGTAAATCCTGCCTTGTGACAAATGGATCTCATCTTCCTAACATTTATCTGTACTCAGGTCTGACAAAACCAGTGTTTTTTCATTACTCTCTAAGTAGTTGAAGTTCTACCACAGAAACTTTTTCCAGATGAGTTATTGTAACATTTACCCTCAAAATGGTCTTTAATGAAAGTGTAGATTACGACCAAAAGTTGTTCTCCAAAAGGAAGTCCCAAATGTACGAGGTGATGCAATAAATTAAGCCATCTTCCTTTAACATAAGTGTCTACAAACTACTTTTTCTGAAATTTTATTGACAGGAAAGATTTTTCTTAAATTCTTTTCTGCAAAATATGATTATTAAGCAATAGCTCCATGCTGCTTTCCTACTTACTTTCTAAATCTAGTTTCCCATTTTAATGCAAACACAACAAAGCACACTAGGGCTGATGAATGTCAAACCTGATCATGGGGAAATGCTTACAACTGAATTTCCAGACACTCAGATATATATTGAATCAAGTACACGGCGCACGTGCGCTCACACACAAAATCACTGTAACATGAAACTTCACTTACAATTAGAGAAATACCAATATGCACAGCAGGAGGGTGTGGGAAAACATAACATTTGCAGCACAGAAAAAAAAAAAAGATGGCCAAGGGAAAAAATAATTTTTACTGTCTAATTTAATAAAAGCTGATAGGGACAGGAGGAGTCAACTCAGTATTTTATTCTTTAATTAAAACAACAAGCAGCTAAACAATTTCCTTGAACATACCAGCATTATTTACAAATTTGTTCTGTTTTTCTGCTGACCAAACCAGGTAAATCACAGACACAGAGCATTGGCCCAGAGTTCCTCTGGACAAAAAGAAGGGCTTATATTCAATTCTGTTTACCTGCATGCTTCACTGCTTTCAGTGTTTTCTGTATTTCCCCCCAGCTGATTATTAGTTTTAGATCCATTTTCCTGCTTGGGCTCCTGTTGATCTTCTGGCAGTAGCAGCAAGGCATTTCTTAGACAAATCGCTGCAAACTCCATGCTGGCTACAGGTATTGCTGAGGACTGCCCATCACTTAAAGAGACACAGAAGTTGACCAATAAGTAGCAATCCTACTAAATTGAAAATAAAAGCAGAGCTCCAAAAATAACTGAATGCAGAGAAACTTCACCCCAAAAAACGTTAAATAACATTTTAATATACCAAATGTAAATTATTAAGATGTAGTATCTTGTTATCTTTACACATTGAAAATACATCACAATACCCAAATAGTTTAACTAGTTTTTTGATTTCACTTACTAAAGTTTTATGGCAGAGCAGCTAGATTCTTCCCGCATTTTTCTAAAGTGGATAAGTGAAAATATATGTTTTTAAGTGAGAAAAAGAGGACAGATTCAGCTGTCTGAAAATAAAATTTCAGATAAGTAAATTTTAAGCTTGGATGCTCATCTTACTTACAATAAACACACAGTTAAGCCCTCTGCTGGCTATCACAGAGGAGGCACAAAATGATGTTTAAGACTCACCAAGCATTTTAGCATGCCTCTCTCTTCACTACATGAATGAACAGTTATTCCACAACAGTTTTAAAATCTCTGATAAACAGATATATATCCTTAACAAAGCTATAAAAACAAAATAAATAACCCATGGAAAACATACTCACTTATAAACAACATTCTGTATGGACTGGGATGCTAGGACTATCTTACGATGGTAGCCTTGACCTACTATTGATTGCACAATTCCCTTTTTGCTGGGAAGACCTTTAGTCTCTTGTTCTGATGTCTAAAAGGAAAAAGAAAAGAGCTTAAATATCAAGGCTATTGAATGAGAGCTTGACAAAGTAAGTGAAGGCTGAAAGAAGGCCTTGAACCCTGCTAAAATATAAGAATAATGGATACAGTTTTAAATCTAAAGTACAATGAAGGATCAGGCACCTTCTATTGTCTTTGTGTTGCAGAGGGGTTTTATTGCACACAGTGTAAGCACAGATTAGTTCTGACAGCTTGTCTGATAGCCTACTGACCTAGTTTCTCCTCTGTTTTGAAAGCAAAAGAACAATGAACCAAGTCATATTAAAAGAACTGACAGGATATCTAAAAAGAAATGATTTGATCTGCCACATAACATTCAGACTTGGCACTGTAACGCTTGCCATCTTCCCTGCTTACACAGCACTCAGAAAGCTCTCTGGAAAAGCTGCTCCCAAACTGTTCCACAGGGAGCACAAAGCTGAACAACAACATATGCAAAGATACATTAAATTAACTTGTTTAATGGATTGTTGAGTATGCAGACACATTCTGGGGGTCAAGTAAATTTAAAGCACTCTAATTGTCAGTCCCAAGAATTATCTCTACACCATGTTTACTGGGGTTTGTTTGGTTGTTTTACCATGAGCCATCTTAACTTCATTGCTAAGTTTAGCGAGTGATTAAGGGTTGCAGTTTTAAGAAAAAAACTTATCCTAAATCCGGACTTTCATAGTAGTCATTTTTTCAAAAATTTATCAGAATCCAAAACTAGACTGACATAGTAGCATAGCAGTAAAAATATTGAAATGGTAGCATTTACTGCCAAATAAAAAATGCATACACTAAGTTTGGCTATGAAGCACATATTTCAAAAAAGGTGTTTGAAATGCAGGTGTTTAAAGGGGACCCTTCTTCCATTCATATTTTGTGCTTACAAAATACTAAAGTGGGTGAAAATTAGCTTCAGTGAAATTGCTTTTCTGCACAGTGTTCAGAGCATAAATATGAATCCATGCTTAGATATAAAGAAATAGTGCTGCAAATTGAGTTACACGGTCAAATTGAACATATTACTGACTTTAGGTCCTCACTTGCCATGTTGCAAATCCAACAATTTAAAGATACTTTCTCTTTGCCTTTAATATTAATAACATTTAAAATTAATTTTTTTAAGATTACAAATTTAGGGAACAACAAGCTGGTTTTTTTGACATGAATTCAACTCTCTGGTATATCACACATTATCATAACTGTACAGGAAGAAAGCCTCAGGAACCTGGCATAATCTACTACTTTGGCTAGTCTGCAGTAAATAGGGAAATGCCCCATAAGGGTCTGTATTTCCCTTTTCCAGACTGTTAAATACTATCCTGGTAAATGGAATCCTAGCTTTGGATTTTTGCCATAAAACCACTAATCCGCTCGCATACTCAGCTTTTCACTAGACACGATCAGATGTGTTTTCTTTATCTATTTCTGACTTGCACCCAGTAGGATTGATACAGAAAATTGAAAAATTAGTATGAAGAAAGCTGTTCTTCCTGCATTTGCTGTGCTTTATAAAACTCAGGCAGTCTGACAAGTAGCACATACAGAATCACAGTCAGTCCAGTTTTGACCCAATACTCTTGAATCTTCAGTGCTCTGCCTCTGAAATTGATATACAAGCAAACTTCTGCTATAAAGTTAAAGATACAAAGATATAAAGTTGTATCTTTCTTAAGTTCTCTGAAATAGAGATACCAAAATATTGAGTACTATTCAAATTCCCATAGGAAAAGTTACTAATTTTGTAATTGGATAATGTGCAGTAAATAAATGCACAGAGGCCAAGCAGAGAGGAAAAAGAGGATTCAAGGATGGGGGAAAATACAGTGAATATAGCTATTTGCTCAATTCATCCCACACATGCTGTGTGAGGAGTGCAATGGGCATACTGTGGGAATAACTGTATAGGATCATGCAATTACAGATTATATCATCACTCCCCCACACTTAAGGGGTGAATTACAGTTTTTACAGGGAATCAAGTAGAGTGTATCTTAATTTCACAGATATCCTATTTAGGTGCAGTTTTTTCTTCCTGTCCTCAGCCCTCTGAATTTTATCATGTGGGTTTATCCTAAGCATACATGGATCAGCAGGTTGAAAACAAGATGTCCCACAGGACATGTAATATGCCTGCCATCAGCAGGTTTCCACCAACGTGGCCACGAGAAGAAGGTGAAGGCTTAGCAATTAGAGATTCCATTTCCCAGCAGGTGTGATCCCAACAGCTTCAGCATGGAGAAGGCTGATGTCTGCTTCCTCAGTCTCTGTCACTTACAGGCTACTCCCACAAAAGTCTCACCCCACTTAATCTCTAGTGGACAATAAGTGAGGAAACAATGAAACCTCAGATGAGCTTTGGCTGCATGAAGAGAAAAAGACCACATGCAGAGTTCCCTTCACCTGTTGCAGCTTCAGATTAAACATGTAAAAATACATATACACAAGAAATAATTAATCTGGATTTACAGAGGTGTTACAACATCAGGCCTTCAAAATACACAGCTTAACTCTAGGTATTAGTCCCATCTTTCTGTAATCACATGCCATTCTTTAGAAGAATTTTCCAAAGCTACTTACCCCTTTATTGGCAGCAATGCAGCATTCTGCTATCCTCAGCCACAGACGAGGGTTTGAGTGATAGACTTGGACTGCCTCAATCAGGCATTCAAAGGCAGCTAAGGGCCTCCCAATATGCAAGAGCTGAATGCCACAGTTATAGAGCAACTCGTATCGTTTATTAGTCAGTAGTGTACACATGGGTCTCCCTGAAAATTTTTTACCTGCAGAAAAGGATTACATTACATTGGAAGTGCAGCTCAAGACAGCACAAAACTCAAAGAGGGAAGCTGTGAGAAACACCCCAAAGCTACCAAAATCCCCCTCATTGCTGAAATCCACTAGCCTCCCTCTGTAAATTTCTTTCATATCAAAACTGATTTCAAAGACAAATTAATTGTATTCTTAATTAAGACTGAAGTACATTAAATGCTAACCTCATACATTCCTTATCACACAAGCTAACTGTATACAATAGTACTGAATCCCAGATTTGTGAGAATGCACATCAACATACATTCCAGAGAATATAGATTCCAGAAGAAAACTTTGCTGTTAACAAGCATAAAACACTTTCTGTCTTCACATTAATAAGGCAACACTAGGTCCAGGGAAAAAAAACCAACAAAATGCCAGATAGTGAGTATATTTTAAAGAAAACAAGAAATGAAGACAATTATAACTTCATCATGAAATGATGAAGACTGAGTGAGGAGGCCCTCTATAGCCAGATTGGAGAGGTCTCACATTCACAAGCTCTGGTCCTGTTCTCTGGAACAACACAGAAGGGCATAAACAATCCAGGAGATTCCTGGAATGTGTTTATGATTTCCTTCTCCAAATGTTGAAGGAGCCAATGAGGACAGGTCCTATACTGAAGCTCATTCTCACCAACAAGGAGGGGCTGGTTGGAACCATGAAATAGTGGAGTTAAAGATCCTTAGGACAGTAGAAGTATGCACAGCAAGCTCACTACACTGGACTTCAGGCAAGTAGACTTTGGCATCTTTGGGAGTCTCATTGGTACAATACCATGGGATAAAGCCCTGAATGGAAGAGGAGCCCAAGAAAGCCGATTAATATTCAAGGATCACCTCTGCCAAGCTCAGGAGTGATGTATCCCAACAAAGAAGTTGGGCAGAAGTGCCAGGAGGCCTCCTGAACAAGGAGCTCCTAGACAAATACAAAAAGAAAGATTACAAAGGGTGGAAGCAAGGATCAGCAATCTGGGAGGAATACAGAGAAACTGAGCAACCAGGGACCAGATTGGAAAGTTAAAGCCCTGACAGGATCAAATCTGACCAGGAACATCAAGGGCAACAACAAAATCTTCTACAGATATGTTGGTGATAAAAGGAAAACCAGGGAAAATATGAGTTCCCCCCACAAGGAAACAGGAGACCTGATTACCCAGAATATGCAGAATATGGACAAAGCATCCTTCATGCCCTGATGATTCCACACATTGTCAGCTGGACTATAAATAACCTATGTAAAATAGGTCACAAAAACTTTTTTTTGTCATCCCTCCCTAACTGATGGACAAAGTCTGTAAACAAGAGAGAAGTAATTGTCCCAGCACCATGGTACATCACAAAAACCAGAAAAATAAAGAACATACTTAATCATCATCATGTATTTCTGGCAACAGCAACCACATTCCTACATCAGGTTATCATCAAAATTCTCACCCCTCTTACCCTGCCCTCCACAAAAAGATGGAAGGGGAATTTTGCTGATGATTACTCAAACCTTCTGTTCTCTATTTCTTAGACTTGCCAACCCCTCTTCCACCATCTGTTTTAATCCCTTGCTTACCTGGATCCGAGCTGCCTGTTCCCAGCTGTGCACATGCATTATCATTTTCTTGCAAGGCCTTTTTAAAGTAAAAAATTCCTAAATTGTGCTTTCCCATTGCAAAGTGGATGCAGCCAAGATTGTTCCAGAACATACACCTCAAGCATTCACCTGAGAGAACAACAAAAGACCATTTTCAGAAAGTGACAGTTGTTGCTAAGCCCACAAAATGCTCCAGTCACTTTCTGATGGGTCAGCATATTATGGCAGATGATTTTCAGTGAGATGTTCATGGGTGACAGTGTTACATCCAATATGACATACACATATATTTATGCCAACTTAACCATATAAGCAGGAAATGCACCCTTCTTCCTAAATATATGTTCAGGTAACACTGTGAGAGGTTTTTTCTAAATAATAAAGGACAAAAATTTTAATTTTTCACTTATCTGCTGGTGACTAAAGTTTTACAGGGTTAAGAAAAAAAAACCGCCCTAAAATCCAAATAACCAGACTATTAGCAAATTAAACAGACATGATTTTAGTCATAGCCTAGGAAGGCTACTAAATGAACAGTATACTGTGCAAAAAAGCTAATGCAAAAAAGTTATGTGACAGTAAAATTTTCAAAAATTTTAAATAATAAAGAGAACTTTAAGCAGAAAAACTGCCAGAGAGGCCTCAATTCTAGATCTAAGTTGCATTTTGTTTCATTTATTGATTAAGAGACTCGATCATGAGCCTTGCAAATAAAACACAGCTTCATAAATCCATTTTCACGGACAATCACAGCCTATTGTACAAGAATGTTCAATGAAAATCACTACAGTGTTGTGTGAGAGTACAAGAAGACAGATGAAACCCATCCAGCATATAAATCCATTACTTTCAGGGCTGACACTGTTAAGTAATCATTAATATCCTTAAAATTGCTATCAACAAGTAGTTCTGTTATACTAGACACTGAAGTACCTGTAGATGAAGGGGTTTTATTTTACCTGTTTTCATGAAGCCTGGATGTTCGGCAATGTTGGCACTGTTTAAAAGTTTGACAGCTTTACGGTAATTGCCTCTCAAATACTCAAAATTGCTCTTAAGAAAGAGGGAAGGAGCTGACTGTGAAGCAGAAAACAATAGTTAGTTATGTCTTGGTTGATGATTTCTACTGCCAGTGTTATATCAGTTCACAAACTTGCTTCTCCTGCCATTTTAAAATAAATGGGTTTAGGCCATGCTACTTTCAAGAACTCTGTCATGAACTTTAGAGACCCTGTCATGGAAGTGGCTAAGGAGAAAGGATCTCTAACCTGTCCTCTAATACCTTCCTCCTCACACCTCCCCTCCCTGCAGAGTTCCTTGTAGGCTGGAATCTCCCAACACAGACCTCATGATCCAGAAGGCGTTCTGTTAAACTTGCTTTCCAGCAAGACATAAGCCTCCAAAATATGTCAACAAAAAGGAAAAAAAAAACAACTCAAAAAAATGCCCACATATCCCAGAATTAATCCTTTATAAATTGGTTTAAACTACCAATTACATCAAAGTTTGTAATATGCAAAACATCTATAGTAAACTAAAACTTATTTCATTTCAATTATAAAGAATGCTGAACCTGTTTATTATATAGTGTTTCACTGTTATTTTGGCACCACAAGGCATATTTTTTTTAGAAACTGAAAAGAGCACAAATAAGAAAATTCTACATTAATTACATTTGCAAAGATATTATAAAACAAACTGACTACATAAAGAATTACTTCAAACATCCACCCTCAATACGAACTTTTTTTGTAAAGAACATTACCAAATTCAGTTTTAAGATACAGAACACATGTAGATTTGAAAAACAACAGCCTTAAGAATACTTACATTCCCAGCTGTATTCATAACAGACTTGATCTCCCTTTTGCATGCTTTTAATGACTTCATCTGGATATAGGCTCTCACCTTATACTGTTAAAAAATTAAATTTGTTAAATAATATACAATGATTTCTGCAGGTTTGCAAGACAAACTGTATCTAGATATTTACTGCAGAATATTTTACATACATTTTTAAAATAAGTAGCAAAAAGCTATTCAAAAAGTCCTCACAAAAAAGAAATTCTATTCAAATTTTAAACACCACATTTATAGGGTTTGTATCACAATAAGCAGATGAACACTTTGTTCAATGGCCAACAGCTGCTCCATATTCAAACACAGATATGAGCACTTAAAATGACAAACTAATTAAAATAATCTACCATCTTAAACCCAGACATTTACCTACTAAACTGAAAACACAAGTAAGTGAATGCTTATAGAGAAGCACTCTGATTCTTCACATATTTTTCAACAGAACAGTACAGTGAAATAAAACCTCAGCTGATTTAGACTGGAGGTTGAACAGACAAATTCAGTGCAGTGAACTGTCATGTAAAGGAATAATTATAATTATTCCTTTATATAATAACACAGGGACTGAAATGGTGGTGGTGGGCAGGATGCCAGGTCAGTGTTTCCTGTACATGGATCTTACAAAAAGGAAGACTTAGATAAATTCATTTTTTGTTTTACAACAAGGAGAGAGAAAGCATCATAATTTGGGCTGAACTGGTTTTGAAGGAGATGACACTCAGATTTAGAAAACTCTCAAAGGAATGTTCTTGTATAAATAACATGCAGACCCTTACCTGATGTATCTTAGATTTAGCAACTTCTATTAAAGCTCCACTTTCAGCTTTTTGATTTGAGGAATCTTTATTGGTATTATTACCTGACTGTCAAAAAAAAAAAAAAAGGAAGCATTACTGTTAGTCACCTTTTAAATTCAGTTGACAGATTCAACTTGCACGAAGAAAAATAAGTATTTAATAGTATTAATAATAATATTGTTTGAGTATTTAATATCAAAATATACACATCCCACCAGAAACTAACTTGAGTTTAACAACCAAAACCCACGAACCACACCAGTCTTTGAAGAGCTGAATTCTGTACTAACATTAGTGCTACACTATGTTGCTGTGCAGTTAAGAAGAATTCTTTTGCCTAGAAGGATGACATGCACATTCTACAGTACTTCTTTAATGCTTCCTTCAGTAGAATTACTATAAAGAGAGAAAATTTTATCTTAAGTGTGACATTCCATCAACAGGAAAACACTGAAATGCCCTCTCTTCACTTCCAAGACACCACTGATTTTCTTGATTTTTCCAAAAGGCACATGAAAGATTTCATTTGAAAGTGTGCCTCACATTGAGATACTGTGTAAAAAAGATACTTAATTTCCTATCCTATGCTGTGCAACTGCAGTTCCTCTGACACTGACTTCCCTTTCAAACTTAGGGTCTCATATGGTCATATTCAAAGACAAGCAATATTTGACCCAGGAGACAACTGTTTTTCCAATGCAAGTCTCTGACTGAAGAAAGACATTTTAGCTCCCTGGAGTAAGAGAAAAGGGTGAAAAAGAGGGAATAAACAGCTGTTGTACACAATTAACTCAGTCACTAAAATATTTAAGCCGCTGTTTAAAGTTACAGGTGATCTAACCCAGTCTTATAATTCCAAAGTCTATTAAGATACTAATTTTGGATTGAACTAAATCATACTTCTGATAAAGATTTAAAGGCATTTGTATGATTTTAAGCTTACCTCATTTTTTCCATTCTTGCTGTTATTGTTGCCCTGTGAAATCATTTTTTCCAGAACAGCAAGCAGATGCAAGGCTTTCTCAGCTTGGTAAGTTAACAGGTATAAGTCTACAAGCAAGAAGCACACAGCCTGGGCAAACTTCTCTTCTGTGAAAAGCAAAAAGAAAAATTTGTTTTACAGCTCTAATACCAATCCCTCCAAACATAGATGAAAAAAAAAAACGACTGTAAAGTGCCATTTATGCCACATTATGAGAAAAATCAATATACTACATAAGAAAAAATAATGCAGCCATGTCCAACCCACAGCTAAGCACAGACACTGAAAAGAAAGCTTATTTATTCAAATAGCATCAGCATAAAAGCACAGGCTAAAGACAGCTTAACAAGTATTTCATGTTTATAGGCCCTGAGAACTGATCTAAGTAGATCAGCACCAAAGTTGCAGCACCCAAACAGACAGAGCTGTATGCAGATGTAGAATCCCACAGAACTCACAAAGATTCTGTAAAACACATC
Source organism: Zonotrichia albicollis (assembly GCF_047830755.1). Taxonomy (NCBI): domain Eukaryota; kingdom Metazoa; phylum Chordata; class Aves; order Passeriformes; family Passerellidae; genus Zonotrichia; species Zonotrichia albicollis. Next base: position 41,989,496 of record NC_133819.1, on the reverse strand, counting down.
TCTGTTTAGCTGACTTCACTGAGTGAGTCCCAATTATGCATACTGAAAACTGGGAGGAATTGAAGCAGGAACACAGCAGCATTTACTTAATTTACTGAGACCCAGAAACATACATCCTTCAGCCTTCTCACTTATAAGATTTAACAAGGATTATGAAATTATTTCATGCAAATATAGTAATTCTACTACACAAGGTATCATAGCTCATAAAAGTTGCAGACTTTGTATTCAGATATAAGCACAAACAATTATGCATTACCTAGTAAAGGTATTTAAAAATTAGTGCCCTGAAAAACAGACACCCACCCATCAGGCTGCATGATGACTCAAAACATTAGATTTCAAATAATTTCATTAGCTTGTACATATTATTTATACAAATACCATCTCAACTTGAAAGAATCCATTTCAGTTTCATAGCACTTGTCCACTAAAGCTCTCTGAAGCTTTCCCCCAAATTAGTTTGTTGTCCTTGATATAAGTAAAACATTATTTATTCCAAACCTTACCAAATTTCTTAAAACCATATTAGATAAATTACTGTCTGACAGTGAAAAAGACTGAATTGTCTTTCTGTAGTTCTTGAAAGGACAAGATTCTTCTTTCTGCCTACATACCAAAAGGCTCTATGAACTGGTACAGCTTCTCCCCGACAGATATAGCTTCAGTATACTGACGGAGATGGTACAGGATCACAGCTTGATTGTAGTACAGCATACTGTTCTCAACATCATCCAAACCATCCATTTCTTCAACAACAGAGTGAACCTGAAAAAACCCCACTCATTTCATTAAACTTTCAGTACCTATGATTTTAAAGTACCAGGTATTTAAAAAAAAAGCTCCAAAGCTATGAATTTCTCTAAAGTAAATTATAACTTAGTGACCTAATAAACTTCATTGTTGCTATAAATTAACACAGCAAAAAAACATGCAATGAAATACAGAACTGTCAATTGAGCAGTAAAGTAATATTTTCACTTTTTTATCATTTCACAAACTATTCTACCTTAAGGACTTTCTACTGAAAGAACATAGCAGGTCCTTCTATTGTTATAATTGCTGACCAATTTCAACAATAGTTAAAAACACAACTAAAAAACTGTCCTACAAGATTAAACTGACTCAGATGTTTAAAAGTAATGTTACTTTCTTATTTTGTTAAATCTATGGGAGAAGGAGCAGAAGCCTTACTCCTACTTCACTGAAAGATCCCATCACCATTAACAGTACCCAAAATAAAGTACCATATCAATACAGTTGCATTACCTGGTTTTTCAGCTGGTTAAGGGTTTGTCTCAAATTGTCTGTGGTAGTCTGATTACTTTTACAGAACTCTGCAACAGCAGTATTCAAAGTTATTTTGTAGTCATCTTTGTTAATGTCTTGAAGGGTATTTAGGTGTTGTAAACAAGCATCATAGTTTCCAGCCTGTAAATTGCACACATACCAGAAACATGCATTAGAAGATAGTCTTTCCTTTATCAATACAAGTGAACTAAATGTGTATACACATCTTTCATTATTTATGCAGATTAACATAGATGAGCAACAAGTCTAAATGCTGAAATCATATCCAAACTTCAAAAATAACTTGGTGTAAGGACAAATTAAGTAGCTGATTACTATGATCAGATGTTTTCATGAAAAGTGTTATTCTCATTTCTCTTATCATATTAAGTTTCAAGATTCTGTTTCCTCGGTTTTCTCAATCTTTCCCCATTTCACGAACACTAAGCAGCTGCAGCTGCTTACACAAGTTCCAGCCCAACTTGGAACTTGTGTATGTTTATGTTCAGTCTTCAGTTCATCTGAATATATAGCGATTTACAATTGAATCTATGGAAGTTAGCTCAAGAGAGATTGGAAAAAGAAAGTGTCGCTTTCCCAAAATAGGTTTAAAAAACATTTTTACAAGCTTTAGCTGTTGGATGAAGTACTCAATCACCTAGGAATGCCTAAACAGAAACTAGGAGCCAAGCATGATGCTCCACTGATGCGTGATCTAGTGGAAAAATCCCTTTCTTTGACCACAGGAGGACTTTAGTGGCATCAAGGAATGAAAGAGAAACTCCTCACTCATTAAGCCTAGATGATGCTTCAGTTTCAACTGCTAAATTCCTACACATGAATAATCACATTTACCTCTCCCATATCAGAGTTATAGACAGATAAGCAGCCGCATTTCCATCTCTGTCAATGGTTCACACCCAAAAGCTAAGCTCTGGAGTACCACCCTCCACTTACTCCTCCTTTTCAGGTGCTGTTCCACAGAGCTTCTCCTGGACTGCTGAGTAACTTGCTATTAAGGGCAGAATACAACAGAGAAGAGCTCTGTGGTCCTTCTGCCCTCCCCAAGGAAGCTGCCACTCTACAGCTCCTCTCCATGGAACCACTCCAGTTCCTTCAGTCTCCCAGGCAGGCACACTTATACAACTTAGAGAGATGTAGCAGGACACTGACACATTTTCACACTGTAAGCACCAACAGCATGGATTGTCTTCTGATCATGGGCATGGACACAGGAACTTGCAGCTCAGCTGCTGGCATGCTCTTTAGTTGAAACAGTTCACCTCTTCCTGTGCTCACACTTGCAGCTTTTCTTCAGTAGGAGCTTCCAGATCACAGCAACAAGGCTTCTAATCATGGCTGGACTACAAACCTTGAACCTTTAAATGCTCAGGTTATTTTGTGATGTTTTTCATCAGCTAACAGTCCTTTATGCCACTCTACTAGATAGGATCTAGACTATAACACCCAATTCTATAGGAATTCTGTCAAGACTGGAACTGGGCATGTAATATGATAAACCAGGATATGAGACAGCCCACAATGCTATCTGGAGCTACTCAATAGCAAAAAATTGGCAAACAAGGCATCAAATTAATTCTGCTCACATCTGTTGCCACCTCACTCCATGAACTCAGGGAATTCTCAAAGCAAGAAAAATTTGACAAGATAAACCAAATAAATACACTGGACCAGGATAAAAGTAAAGATGAAATCATTAGCAGATCAAAAGTGTGGGCAAGGTGGAAAACAAATGACTCTCTCATGTGCCTTCAGTTCTCAGGATCAAATGCCACTGATTAAAATATTATTGAAAAAAGCAATTGAGCTAGACAGCGTTCAAGGAGACATCAGGGAACAGCACAGCCTTAACAACCAACCATATGCACTTAATGTAGCAAAATGAGTGAAACATAGAAGTACTGAGTGAAACATTGAAACGAGAATCTCAAAAGACAACACTTTAATTCTTCACTGATTTATTTCACACATTTAAAACTGAATTTAAAGCAAGGCATTTTGGAGACAGATATAATTGAAAGGAAAAGTAATTACACTTCCTGTCACACTACATAAAAATAGGCAAAATACAAAGAAAGAAATAAGTTGAAAGACCTGGTACTTGAACTTTAACACAGAAGAAAAAAAATCTTCCAAGAAACACAAAACAAGTAGTAGATACTGCCTGTAGGTGTTACACATTCAGAAATGTTTTATTGCAAAGTGACAGGGCATTATACAACACTTTTTGTGAAAGAATATAGTATAGCATGATGCTAAAACACAAGTGTTTGTTTCACTGCTGTTTTTTAAATACATGAGGTTCCTTCAAACACTAACACACCATTTTTAGCTTGATGTGATTAATTCTTCCAAGAGATCATGCACTTCCAATGCTGATGCAGAAGAGAAGCCTCATATAGTTTTAAGGTTACTAAGTTTTGAGAATCAAAATAAAAAGTGCTTTTGTTCAAGTATCCTGTTCAGTCTTCTCACATCACAGCAGACAGAAAATGCATGTGCTGCCTCTACAACACAACTAGTACTATTTTTGAACATCTTAATGCAATTGGAGCTGTATAAAGAAAACAGGCAAAACAATCACATAATCCCACTTAGCAGTAATGTGGTAACTTAGAAGTCTCAGAGTCTGACTTTGTCTTACCTGAAAAGCTTGCAATGCACTGCTCGACAGCTCCTTTTCCTGATCAGTAATCCCAGAAGTACCTGCTCCCTCATGCTTTTCAGTACCTTGATCTGTAAAAGGGAACAGAAGATTACAACAAAGCTTGCAAGTGTGATAACAGCTGTGCAGCTTAAAAACTTTGTTTCTGCCAGTCCTCAAGGTCCTCCTGCCAATACAAGTAATTTTCAGATAAGTGTAGCAGTGTCCTTACTACACTATCTATATCCCAAGTTACATCTCCAAGCACAACATATCAAGTTGTTTTATACTCCACAGCTCCCTACTTTGGAAGAGTATCTGCCCAAATAAGAGGCTGCACTTGAACCATCATTGTTAATAATCACTGACAGATCTAGTATATTTTTTAACAAAACACTCTATACTTTTGTATTCTTCAATATACTCCATCAAATGCTGTCTGGTGATTATATTGCAAGGCATAAGCACATGCTGCCTGCTCATTTTTTTCAGCCTCGCTCCAAATCTTATAGGTATTCCTTTCAATCCCATCTCTTCCAACATGAGCAGGAGCAGTTTACTCTCCATCTTCCTCACATTTTTCCCAGAATCTTCTCCAGTTCTACCACACCCTTTTCCAGATTAAGGCAAGAACAACATGTAGCAATTACAATGGTGGCCCCTTCATGCATTTATATGGCAATGTAACAAGGTTTTAATTGCCTTCAATTTTTTACATTGAATTCCTAATGATTTATGTTGCAGTCACTATTGAGCATATTTTTTCAGAAAGAAGTCTACTAAATCCTTTTGTCATCATGTAATTAAAAATTCAGTGAAGTTGCATTAAAAAGCACAGTACACACATTCCATGTCAAAGAAGCTGAAAAAAAACCCTCCACTAAGCCCTTCCTTGTGCTGAACACAGACTACTGAGAAAAAATAAAACAACTACACAACCACCACACTGGAGAAAGTATTTCTAGGAGTACTAATTAATGTGCTAGAACAAAAATAATTTCATATTTTTGAAACAAAGACACTATAAATCAGCAATGGTTTCTGCTTCTGCAGAAAAGTATTTCTTGAATTTCACAGTGGAAGATCTGCTCTAAAACACGTTTTGCTATCTTAATAGGCTATGTAAACTCAATACCTGCTTTCTCTTCCCTATAATTCAGAGATATAATGCAAACTCCACTCATTTTGTTTTTGCTTTGAACAAATGAAAACACAGCTGTGAGCTCCTCTGCAAAATACATTCCCCATCAGCACCAATATATCTGAATCTTCTACTACTGACCATGAAAATTTACAAATATAGGACAAATGACAATCATAAGGGGCAGTCAAACCTCAGAAAATTAATCATATAATATCCTCAGTAAGAACAAAACAGACTTAGTAATCTGTTAAGTTTGTGCCTGTTACTGGGAAGTAGTGAGATTCCTTCCACCTGCATAATACTATTGCCCCCTGCAATTGAGCAAGAATTGTAAATATTTGGTTGGAACCTTCATCCTGCATTAAGATGTTAACAAAGTAGAGATTTTAAAATCTCAACAAATCTTACACCAGCAAGAGTAACCCATTGCCATTTGGATAAAATTCAGGGTTCAGCAATTTCAGTACTCTGGAGGGATAGATCCTCAAGGGCCTACACCTGCTATGAAATCTGACTGCATAATACATTGATCAACACCATTTGCACTGCCTTGTCCTTCAAAAGGAAAGGCAAAAGAGAAATTTAAACCACATAAAAGCTCAGAACATTTCTGATGTGCCAAAAGCTTTCCACAGGGAAAGAGGAAAGGAACAGGAAGTACCTCTGCTTCAACCTAAATATAGCATAGATCTGATTCCAGCTCTAAACCTTGTGATTATACAGATGAACTAAAAGCTCTCACTCTCCAAGGATCTTTAGAACAGCAGGAAATAAGCAAATGCATCTTCCCTCAAACTTTCATGCTAGCAGTGGCATTTTCTGCTTTACTTGCTCAGCATGCCTGTCAGATTGTGCTGGTAAAGGTAAGCACAGTGCAGAGCCTTGAGGCTCTAAAGCTTTTGAAGCTGGTAACACTCAATCTGATCAGATTCCTCACATACAGGTTTACCTAGCAGAGAGCCATCAAATACCAGGTACATTAATGATTACTGCCTTTGTATGCAGGTTTGTAAGACCAGCATCTCAAAGGAAGTCTGAATTCTGATGTAAAATGTCTTCAGTGACAGATAAATCAAGAGATACTTGTTTAAGGTCTGCCATGAAAACTACACTTACATAGCTTGGTTGATGTAATTCCTAAGGAAAAATCAGAACAGGTCTTCACATTTCACTCTCTCTAAACTTATTGGTACATTAAACAAACACAAACAAACCCAAAACATAAAATGAAGCTGGGAACTAATTTAAGCAAAACTAGAGCTGTCTCTGTAATCCAATCAACTGCACCTACTAGCACTTAGTAAACAAAGCAGGTTTGTGAAACCTGAACTAAAAGCTTATCAAGAAAAAACTAAAATCCAGCTGATAAGAGTTCACAGCACAGCTCCTTCCTTTGAAAAAAGCATGACAAAGCACTTGGGCTACTCTGTACCCTGCCTGTCCAAACACACCTGAAACTTGTTAAAGACCTAAAAGCCACTGCAGACTAATGTGATACTGCCATTCTTGCTTAGACTGGGATCTGCTGCTTCAGCTGATCTTTGCTATCAGAGATCCCCCCAAGAGGAGTCACCTGAAAGCTGCCTGGCACAAGGTACTGAACAGAGCCCACCAGTTCCACTGAAGTGGCAGGGTGCTGGGGAGGGAGTGCTCTGCTCTCTTGGCTGCAAGCTATCCCAGTGCTTGCAAACAGAACTGTTACTTCCATGTTCTTTGAAGCACTTGAAAGTGAAACAGGTAGGGAACTTGTTCCCTGGCAAAACAAACAGCATGCCTTGCTCACTTGGGCCCCTAGACCTTTGGCATTTCTGCAGAACTGCAGGTGGTGTAGGTAGCACATGGCACACCAGTCATCTCCAATGTGCTCCCATCTGTACAGCAGCCACAACCATCAGCTGAAATATCCAGAGCAGTGCAGATTCTCTGCTTCACAAGTGAGAGAACTTGATTTATCTCTGGAATTTGTATTTAATATGGATCTGTTTGCTTAACTTTTCATTTGTCCAACCTTCATGAATACAGACCAACTCTAAAACTAAAACTTGTGTAGGTTCATGATGAGGAGCAAAAGGGGCAGCCTGGAAAAGGATGTAAAGATCAGCTGCTCAGATTTGATCTGGAGGAAGCTGCTGCACTGAGCTGGAAGCTAAAGAATCAAGGCAGGAATTATCTTCCTAGCTATCAATCCTGGGGCTGAGCAGCAGCAATGCTATATCACAGAGGCTGGTTTGCTTTGTACGAGCAGGAAGTTGCTCCTGCTGGAGAGGGTGCATCGTGGTGGCCAGCAGAACTTCAGGAAAACTGTTTCTATGGAAGGAGAACAAGGAAAAGTATGAGACTGCTACCTGAAAAGGAAGATTGCTCTCCTCACAGGCTCGCTGCCAGAATTTCATAAAAGCAACAAAAGTCACATCTCCTACACACACATAGCTGAAGGCACCTGAGAGTGACTGCAATCATTATCCTTCTCATACCTGTACTCCTTTTCTCCAAGGACTGCTGCTCCTGACCTCTCTTGTTCCAATGCCCTTCACATTACATCTTGTATGAACTGTGATGTTGAACATTAGAGTATCTCTGGCAATATTTTTAATTTCCAAACTCTTCAGGCAGAGTGACAATCCCTTTCTTGAAAGGGGAGGGATCTATCACACGACTCTTGCTCCAAAAGAATTTTGAAGTGTATGAAGCCCAGCCAGTGTCCAGCCACTACAAGATAACACTTGTGGCACCAAGACTTATGTTTTAATTTTTGTATAAAGCTCTTCACTACCAGTATAGGTACAATAGGCTTCTTTGGTGCTGTGCAATAAAAAACAAACATTTCTCAGTGGAAAGCTAGAGCTTGCTGCCATGAACAAGTGCAGCATGTACAATATCTTGCCATAGCTCATATCTTTGATTCGTTTGGCACATACTTTAAAGAAAGTAAAACTTAAAAGTTCCTTCAACACTTCAAAGAACATCAACAAAAAAGTATTAAAAACTTGATGTCAATATTTTTTCTCGTACTTTAGCAGTCACTTACAGTTCCTACAAATAAACACATGACAGTTTTGTAAACTGTCATGTGCAATATACTTATTTTCCCTGTAATTTTTTTCCAAATACTGAGGCATTTCACATTTAGTACCCAGATAAAAAAATGCTTAAGGTGATTTTAAATAATGCTCCCCCCACATAAAATCAACTAGAAAAAAAGGTGATCAGAAACAAGACCAGAAGGAATGGCATGAAGTTGTGTCAGGGAGGTTTAGGTTGGATATTAGGAAAAAGTTCTTCATTCAGAGAGTGTTTGAGCACTGGAATGGGTTCCCCACCTGCCCTAAGTCCAACAGAGTTCAAGAAGTGTGTGGAAAACACAGGCACATGGTGCGGTTCTTAGAGATGTCCTGTGGAGGGCCAGGAACTGGAATTTGTTAATCTTTATCCAGGATATCCTACACTTCTATTAAGCAGACCTACACAATTCTGTAAGTAAGTCTTTCCCCCACATGGCCCTCCTCTCCATCCCCCCAGGAGCTGACATCTGATGGGATGACCTTTCCTGCAATGAAGCCTTCTTGCACGACGGGGAGTTGTACAGGAGATGGACGAGCAGTGGTTTAGCAGTGCTACACAGCAACTGTATTTGAGATTTATTCTGTCTGTTTACCACAACATGGTTTATGTTTTAGTCTCGGTGATTTCCCTCTGCAGGGTCTGTTCAGGCCCGAGTTCAGTGAGGACGCACTCATCCCCTGAAACCAAAGCAGCACCCCTGAGGGAATCAGACTGCACTCCAGCGATTAAGCAGCACCACCAAGAGTTATAACCTCCGTCGTACCTCCTGCGTGCCCCAGTTTAACAAATTAACCCAGAAGCTCGACTTGTGTAGGGGTTATTAAGCTCTGAGTGACACAAACGCACAACCCCCCCTCCCGGCCATACGGACATAGGGCCCTCCCCACCGAGCCCTTCCCGGCCAGGAGGGGGCACCCGCTCAGCGCCGCTTGCCGAGGGCACGGAGGGCCCGGTGCGCGCACGGCCCCGCGGTGACCCGCAGGTGTCACAGGGCCCCTCACACGGCCCCGCGCCGCCGGGCACTACCTCTTCGGCGGAAGGACACGGCGCACGGCCGCAGGGCCGGCTTTCCCCCCGCGGCGCGTGTCCCTCCGCGCCGGGCAGCGCAGGCCGGGGGCGGGCACGGCGGGGCCGCGGCCGCTCCCCCCGCACTCACCCGCAGCCTTGTCCGCCGCCATCTCCGCCTCGGCCGCAGCTCCGTGCGGGACCGCAGAGCCCGAGCGCGCCGGTAGTTGTCGAGAGTCCCCCGCGCGCTGCGCCACAGGCGCTGCCCGACCGCCGCCGCCACCAACCAGCCGCTGCCCCCCGGCACTGCTTTGCCGCCGCCGCTGCCCTGCGCGCCGGGCCCGCCCCGCCGGTTGCGCCGCCCGCCCCGATTCGCCCGCCGCTTCCGGGTTCCCGGCGCGCCCGCGACGTCCGGCCGTTGCTGGGGCACCGCGGATGTGACGCCAGGACGCGGAGGGGGGGAGGAGAGGTGAGCGAGGCGGGGCCGCCATGTTGGCGTGTGAGGGCCGCGGTGCGGCGGTGCGCGCTCCTGCCGCGGCACGGAGCTCCCCGGCCGCTGTCTGGAGCGGGGTTTGTCCTTTCTACCCCGGTCAGACGTGCCGGCTCTCATCAATGGCTGTAAATACATAAAGGTGGGGTGCTAAGAGGATGGAGTCAGGTTCAGCTCGGTTGTGCCAAGCAATGGGACAAGAGGCAACGCGCAGAAACTCATCCGTGGGAAGTTTCACCTGAACATGAAAATGAACTTCTTTACTGCGTCGGTGACCAAGCACCTTAACAGATTGCCCAGAGAGGCTGAGGAGTCTCCATCACCGGGCATATTCAAAACCTCCCTGGACACAATCCTGTGCAGTGTCTCTAGGATGGTCTTGCTTGAGCCGGGGGGTTGGACCAGCTGAGCCACTGTGGTCCCTTCCAACCTGACCCAGTCTGTGATCCCTCTGGAGCAATAGCAGTGACCTACAGGCTTCCAGTCAATGTATTCTCTAGTTTATGTGGATTATCAGGTGCACTATCTAAAGTGTTGTTAGGGTGCTTCTCACCATACTAATTAATGGCAAGAAGTGCCCCGTGCAGGTTTGGTGCCTCATCCCATATTCCTTCATAAGTGGCTGTTTGGGCACTGGACACCTAAAGCCTGGGCAGGGGGACAAAACCCTCATCACACTAAAGACCCCAATTAGTCTTTGTAATGGTTGTTACTATATTTCTCATTAAATTAACAGGCATGGGTAAGTGGCACTGGCATAATCATGAATATTAAAGATTCTTAAGTGTCCAGTTCCAGACCCCTCAATTCTGGATGGACAAAAACGTGCTGGAGTGGGTCCAGCAAAGGTCAGTGAAGCTGGATAAAGGTCTAGAGGATAATAAGGAGCAGCCAAGTGAGCCAGGGTTGTTTAGCCTGGAGAAAAGGAGGCTCAGGAGTGACCTTATCACTCTCTACAGCTGCCTGAAAGGAGGGTGTAGTGAAAGGGAGGTCAGGCTCTTCTCGTGGGCAACCTGTGACAGGACTAGCCTCAAGCTGTGCCAGGAGAGGGTGGGCATCATTCTTCATGGAAAGAGCAATTAAACATTAGAATGGATTTCTCAGGGAGGCAATAGATTTCCTGCCCCTGGAAGTGTTAAGGGAAGGCTGGATATAGCACTTAATGCCATGGGTCTGGTTGATGTCATAGGCTGGACTTCCTGATCTCAGAGGGCTTTTCCAAGCGAATGGATGCTGTGATTGCTTGGATCTGCTATACATAGTATTTAAGCATTCACCCTTGCTAAAATGTATCTTAGTAGGCTCAGCTGCCACTTCTTGTTCTGACTCTTGGGCACGGACTCTGGGGATGAGTGCAGAGGAGGCAGGTAGGGGGCTCTCTTTTGAACTCTCATAGTTATTTACAACAGAAAGTAGGATGAGCTTAGAAGGCACCCCAGAGATGTCCCCTTCAAGCACCAAAAGGTTCCCTGTGTCTCTGTCCCTTGGAGTCAGGCTCCATAGACACAGGGACATTCACCTTTAATGGCCATCATCAATGTGCACTGTGTGCTTCTGTGTCACTGTGGGGTTCCTGTCAGGCATTGCTTCCAGAGTGATAGTTGACAGTTATCTGCTGATATGGAACACTTTATTCTATTATTTATGCAGATGTTGTTCTCCAAGATTTCCCCCTTCCTCCACTCCTTCCTCATTTATTCCTGTTAAGCATCGCCTTGTTTCCCTACTTGTGACAGCAAGTGTAGATACACTCAGTTCTGATTAAGAGACTTCAGCTTGTATGGTTTTTGTCTCGTTGCCAGTGGACAAAACTTGTCAAGACAGCCCAGAGTGTCTCACACACACTGCACCTAATGGTGTGCCTCTTGCACGTTAGGGGAAAGTTGTCCTTGGGAAAGTCAACAGCTAAAGGGATTCAGTGGAAGCAGGATTTCTTAGCAGTCTTCTTGCAGTGAAGTGGCCTCCAGGGACAGTGTTCTCCCTAACTCTGCTGTCAGGCCCCTCAGACAGGTTAGGTTTGTTGGTAAGGAAAGATTTAACACAGGGAAACACAGGGGAGGAAATGCACTCTAACACACACCAGCTCTGAACACCTTTAAATCACAGCTTTTAATGAGCCAGGCCCTGTAGCATGATGGATTCTGAAAAGGAACGGGATTATTTCAGGAATTTGAAGAGCAGGATGATTCTTCCTATTTTGTACTTGAAGTTCTGAATATTCCAAATTATGTCTAATAACTTACTATTTATCAGCGCTTCTTCAATTCATCTTCACTCAACTCTGATCTTCAGGCTTTCTTTTAGACACATATATATGAAAGAATCACACAATCCTTATTCTTAAATATCTTATTCCAAGTCTCTGAATTTGTTGTATCTTCTTTTGTAAGAAAGAGCTGTTGGACAAGACTCGTATGTATTTGTGAGTATCTACAAGTAAAGCTGCAATAGCAAGTCCTCCTAATGTGTATACATATTTAACATTGTAATTATTTATTAATGTTGCCATTCTATTTATTTGTATGTGCATGTATATGTAAAAACCATGTTGCATTGCTAAGAAATAAAACCCATAAAGGGAAGAGCACTGTGCTAAAAGTGTAACTGCATATTCTCTCTGATTTTATCAAAACAAGGAAGTCACCAAAAATCTATGCTGAGTGACCAAGCCAGAATCCAGAATGGCCAGTGTGGACCTGATGTGGGTGTCCATGTCCCTGTCTCCCAGGCTTGGTCCAGTGTTTATTGCCAGTGCCTGAGCAGGAGCCCGCTTGCTCCAGAGCATGTCACATCAGGATGGGCACCATGGTGAATTTGCCGTGCCGTACTGTAGCTTTTCTTTAATGATCATGTCAAAACCTATTTAGCTTCAAGTGTGGCAGCCCTGGTATCCAGCTGCTCCTCTTCCACATCATGACATCTAGAGGACAGTAAGAGTTTGCTTTATCCATGTCTTGGCTTGAAAAGGCTCCTGCTAAGGAAGGTAGGAGCCTCCTTCAAAATGGAAAATGTAAACTCCCTCCCTCCAAATTATTATAATTTTAAATTAAGGGGCTCTCAGGCAAAGATATGAGAATAGGAATAACATTTATTTACTAGTAAAATTAAAAATACAAATGCAATAATACAAAAAAACCACTGTCAGAGTCAGAATATGACTTGACACCCTGTTGGTCAGGGTGTTGGTAGCAGTCCCATTAAATGGTGGCTGCAGCCCTCCTGCACAGGAGGTTCTGGTTGCTTGCAAAGGCTGCTTGTGGTTTTCCAAATCTCAGATTATATCCAGAACCACAGGCGTGGTTCTGCTGAAGCAGTGATCCTGTAAAAGTGTGTAGTTTTCCTCTGACGGTGGTGTAGATGGACCTGGTCTTCCTCTGGGAATCTAGAGGGGAAAAAGCCGCTTGTGGTATTCCAAATCTTAGATTATATCCATGTAGTAATGCTTGGCTCCTCCCCCTGGGCAGAGCATCTCTTAAGGGGATGATGTAATTTTATCCGTCATGCAGTGAGACTCAATGGCCCATTAACAGCAGATATCTCCTGGAGGGAGGGTTGGTCACGGAAGAACTAAAGAAAACTGCCCTAGCTGGTTTTAACAGGTGGCCCAATTAACAGTAGATAACTGCCCCACCTCTAACAGATGGCAACAGAATAAACACCCCCAGCCACATCTTGCAGCCCGAGACAATCCATCACGCCATAATTTCACCACAGGACTTGTTTACCTGAGAGGTACTTACAGCAAGCTTTGGTATAATTTCCATCACCTTTTTGCCATGTCTGTGGCTTGTAGTTCCAAAACAATTTCTTTTTCCATTTCTAGGGGGCAGACAAAGCAACTTTTATCAGCTGGCCTTTTTTTTTTTTAGAATGGATTATTTTAAAAAGGAACTTACAAGAAATAAAATCTCTTCTTATTAATACTCAATTGCTTATGTGTGTGGAGGTTACTGAAGGAAAGAAAGAGACCTGCCCTTTATTACAATTCAAACACACAGTCATGCTATCAAAAATGTTGACATTTTTCCTTCAAAAATATTGTGGAAGCATCACTACTTTTCTCTAAGGAAAGAGGAGCAGGTTCCTTGCATAATTGTTTCTTATATTATACTATTGTTTTTATGTTATACGAGTTTCTTGTATCATTTGCATGCTGCTTGGGATCTCTGGTCTCAGGGAGGCAGGCACGCCATCTGCTGTGGAAGATACAGAATAAAATCAAATACCATTTGTGAGTATAAAAAAAGTGTGTGGGAAAAAAAACACCCACTCCTAAAATATTACCTGTCCTGGAATTTTGTTTTTCAGGAAAGAAATTACCACAATTCAGGCTTTTAAAACAAATCTAATTCTGAAGAAAATAAACATGGTACAGAGATGGGCATTTTTTCTAAGTTTATTTTGTCCATTTCTAGGTTAAATTGTTAGAAGTCCAAAGGAGCCAACTTGTACTTTCAAGGACAGTGGGGGAAGTGTCAGGATAAAACCTATCTGCTGTCAGACAGAGTAGTCTCAGCATCTCATTCCTGCCTTGCACACTACCTTCCTTTAGCAGACTAGATTAAGCAGAAGTAGACCAGAGTTTTCTCTCTGCTTTTGGCCTCAAAAAGCAAACTTTTCAAGGCTCTATTTCAAGTCCTTGGAAACCCAAACACAGCAATACAGCAATCTCCTAGCCAGCCTTACAGCTGTAATGAGATGTAGATAACCTCTCCACTGATCATACCAGCAAGACCTGGCTAGCAGAGGAGAAAATCGGGATTTGTGGCATCCCCAGTCACTGCCAGAAGAGATTTCTCTCAATGGAAAGAGAGAAAAGAGTATGGGCAGCTCCAAAGGGACCTGTAAAAATTACAGTTTTTTGTCATATTCCATTGTATGAAAATCTCAGCATCACTTTGTCTGCCTAGTATATTCCAAAAGAGAATTTAATGGAAGAAATTCTTTTCTATGTTATTATTAAAGCTCCCTCTCCTTTGCCACTCTAGTTTAAAAGCCATTACCCCCTAGGTGGCACTGTCCAATAAAACAAGGCATGTCTAAATATGGAATGATCATTAAGTAAGAGTCATTAATGTTGGAAAAGACCTTCAAGATCAACCTGTGGCCAAACACCACCATGTAAGTAATCTATAGCACTTACTGCCACATCCAGTCATTTCTTAAATGCTTCCAGGGATGGTGACTCCAGTACCAGGAGCAATAGATTGTATCAATGCTTGACAGCCTTTTCAGCGACAAAATTCTTCCTGATGTCCACCCTGAACCTCCACTGGTGCAGCTTGAGGCCATTTTCTCTTGCCCTGTTGCTGGGCCTGGGAGAAGAGGCTGACCTCCACCTGGCTGCACTCTCCTTTCAGGGGATTGTAGAGAGCAATAACGTCCTGCCTGAGCCTTCTCTTCTCCAGCCTAAACTCCCAGCTTCTTCATCTGCTCCTCATAGGAGTTCTGCTCCAGACCCTCCAGAAGTTTTGTTGCCTTTCTCTGGACGTGCTCCAGCACCCACCTCCAGTGGGGGGCCAAAGACTAAACACAGAACTTGAGGTGCCGAGTACAGGGGGCAATCACTGCCCTGCTCCTGCTGGCCACACTATTTCTTTTACAGGCCAGGATGCCATTGGCTTTCTTGGCCACCTGGGAACACTGCTGGCTCACATTCATCTGGATGTCAACCAACACCCCCAGGTACTTTTCTGCTGGGTCTGTGGAATTCTTGTTTACAATGTAAACTAGCATAGGTATGTTGAACGTAGTTATTAGCTATTAGTGAGCTATTAGTCTCAGCTTGGTAATCCTCTTTTTCTGAATCTGTCTCTCAAAGTCAATAAAACATGCTGCTGTGAATCTCATTTAAATACAGTATTTTACTTTCAGAGTGCTATGGAATATATTTTCCTGGAAAAGTATTGTGTAATGCACGTACTTGATGTGTCTGTGCTCAGTGAATAAGCCAGCAGAGGCTGTGCTTACTTTAGCAAGTCATTCAGAGCAGCAGGAGCAGATTGACAGCTGTAAACTGCAGGGGCTGAGGTTCCTTACAGCTCCAGTATATTCTCACACAGAAGTTATTTTGCATCTGGTGGGAATTGGCCCAGTACTGCACATCATCATCACCTGCTTTGAAACTCCCTGAAAAAAAGCTCTCACAAAACCTCCTTGGCCATGGGACCTCTCAGAAGCACCAAGTTCCCCTCTCACCTGTCTCCCATAGATATGTTTCACACCAGTCTCCACTATGTACATAAAAACCTCACAAGCAGAAGGCAGCCCTCTTTACTCACTCCTCCACGTTCTGTGTGACACTGTTTTGCTTGTTTCATACCCTGCTCTTCCCTCTGGTGCTGGAACATGGATTGCTTGGTGGCGCAGGGGAGGAGGAATAGCCTTTGCCCTCCAGGCACTGTAGCAATGCCAGGAAAACACCTTGAGTACACCCTTCTTACCTTTTGCTTTCACATATTAAAAAAGGAGGCAGGAAATCTATCTGACAGTGTTTACCACTATGACAGCTTTGTTCACAGCCGGATAGAGATGCTGAGCCTAGGAGACAGACAGACAGACAGACAGGATGTTGTGACATGGAAAGAGAACAAGTGGGTGCAAAACTTCTGAGAGCAAGGGGGTGCCACTGAGAAACAGGGAACTCTGGAGCATAAGGGATTTAAAGGAATGATGCCACAATATCCTCAATTAATTTCTGTAATTCCCTTTTGAGAAGAGATGCTCTGCTTTTCTTGATGTTATAGTACCTGGGTTTAAGTCCAGACATCATCCAAATTGTGTCATGTAAGGCTTCCCTAGGATAAGAAACAAAATATGGTTTCATATAACCTTCATTTTTCTCTTCTGGTGTCATCCAGAAGAAATCTGGCCACTTAATTACAATTACTTTGGCAAACAAAGAGGTTGTGGAAGAACTATTCACATATCACCATTCATTTGGGGTTGTTTACCTTCCTGTAGAGGAGGCTAGCACAAATCTTACAGGACTTTGGTTTCCAGTTCAACTCTCAAATTGACTGGAGTACCTTTATTTCAACAAAAGTATGCTAAGACCCAACCCATAACTTGCAGAGGGGCAAAATCTCCACTAGGAGTAAAAGGTCTCTAAAACATTTTGTGATTACATCAGTGCCTTTTAGTGCAAGCAGGAATTGATTTATTCCTAACAGGAGGATATCTGCGTGATATATGTGTTTATGTCCAATATGCCAAGCACTACTTTATGCCCTTCAACATTGCTGAGTTTGACCCTTTTTAAGACACAGAGCTAGAAAGCTAATGTAGCTGTGATGAATCAGAGGCTTTGAGGAAACATTGGTTCTTTCAGCCCAGCCTTAAGAATTCTTCCTGTGCTGGCTCAAGCTGATATGCACACTTAGTAGGAAACTCTAATACTGGATGTCTTTGGTTTGCAACAGCTAGGAGACTGGAGCTTATTGGAAAATTATGTCTCCAGGCACTGAAAAAGTAAATTGTTCTTAATGACTTGTTTGTTGTAGTTATTATTCTCAGTATTTCTCCAGACATTCAGAAATAGATTATTTCTCTCTTGAGAAGTATAATGCACTTTTTTCACTAAAGAAACAAATTATTTTGCTGATAAAGCCTATATGAGATGTTATAAAAGCAAAAAAATGTGTTCAGTACAGTTTTTCTACCTTAACATGTGCAATAGAATTTTTATGTATGTTCTCATTATTTTTTCCCTTTTTTTAAGCTCTCACAGGCATTTGATTAAATTTGAAGTATTTTTTCCTTCAAAACTTTTAGGAGCTTAAAAACATAAGACTGCCACACAATTTCTTGAAAGATTTAAGTCTTTAGCGATGGGGTTGTTTTTTTAAGGAATAGGAGGGTGTTTTATACATTATTTGCCTAAAATTGTAGGCCTCTGTAAAACTTGCATCTAAATGTCATCATGCTGCACATCTGCAGATCATACTGAAATATCCCTTTTTTGCTTGTTGTGAAAAGCAACAGGAAATAGCCTGTTGGCAGCTACTATGTTCTCTGTGTGAGTCTGTGAGGTTCTGACTCAGACAGTCTTCAGTTCAAGTCAAAACCTCAGGTTTTAATGATACATGATTAAATACAAAGGGGTTTTTTTTGGTTTTTAAATTAAATTTTAACTTGCTGTGTTACATCCCAGGAACAAAATACTGCATGTGATCCTGGATGAATGCAGGACAAAAACCCTAACCCATATGTTTTCTTTATTTATAAAGATTAATGTAGACTTTATTTTAATAGTTCATGTTGACTCTTGAATTTCCAAATAAATTTGACTGCAGTAGTAATTTCTGAAAGCTATTTTAGCTTCTTTCTGTCTTTCCTGCCTAATCTAAGTCAGTTGTAAATGCATGTGGCTTCAAAGGAAGGAGGAAAAAAGCATAATGAAAATAGTCTATGTTCTTCAAAATGCTAAAAAGATGGAAAACTATTTAAAGAACAAAACATGTCTCAGGAGCTCGAGAATCACTGTGGACTGACATATGGTAATCGTATGTCAGCATATGCCTGTGCTGCTCCTACAGCATATCTCCATTTGCTAAATTCTATTTGTGTCCAAAGTTGTAGCAAGAAGATCAAGTTTCAATGCACTTAAAAAACGTACAAGCATGATGATATGTTTAATTTTTAGTTTTCTGTAGAAGCAATCCTGCATATTTTTATTTTTCCTTGTTTCCTTGCTTCTTTTTCTGATTTCAGAGACCATCCTGACACTTCAATTTACTCATCTCACCCCGTGTTAATTTCTTAGTATCAGGAAAATTGAGAGCAACTCCAAGATTAATAAGTATTTATTTAAAGTTGGTGGGGGTGGGGCGGGGGGAAGATTCAAAAGATGCTGTGCATAGAAACACATGGAATTAGAAGAGAGGAAACAGTTTCAGTTTCCTGCTCTAAATCTAGTAATTTAATAACCTAATCACTGAGTCATTGTGTGTAGATGTTTCTGGTTTCTAGAACCCAGAAATCCCATTCTGAACTAAATAAATCTCTCTTTGGAAAATTTTGCTGAAGTTAATATAATTTTCATTTCAGTTTAATAGGACTATTAGAAAAGTGCTGGGAAATTTCAGATGCAAACTAGCTGTAAGTTATGAGCTAACCCCAATTCTCATCTTGTTTCCTAAGAAATATTCCTTCCTCAATCTCAAAGCTGAGGATATCTGTTTGTTTCAGTTTTATAACCCATGTTAAAGCTGACAAACTATATATTTGACTCTTCTGGCTACTAGAAGATAGGTTATTAGGAGCTGCAAATAATGTTGACAATTAACAGTAAAAATACTGAGTATTGTATAGGGGTCTAAGATTCCTTCCATTACTACAGTGTAAATGGAAAGCATTTCACTTAAGGATACTTCATGACAGGGAAATAGGCTGGAGCAAGGAAAGATTCCAAGGGTAACATTGTGTTGTTTGGGTTACACAGATAAGGTAAACGGAGCACGTATTTCCTTTCTATCTGGAAACAAGCACTGAAGAATTTCAATTTCCAGTCAGATGGGCAGGGAGTGGATTGTCCTCTCAAGATAAACTCAAAATAACTTTGCCAAAGGAATGTCTCTAGATTGACTCTGCTATACTCCAGATGAGAAATCCCCCCATATTTCTAAATCTCAAGCATGGATGAACACAACAGACCGGTGAAGCAATCATTTAATCATTCAGTTCCATTAAATAGACATTGGTTAGCTACATGCATCAAGAGCTAGAAAAAGGAGAGCTACTTTGAACATGCACAGGCCTTGGATTAGAAAACCACCACGATTTCTGCCCAAGGATTGCTGCACTGAAATCTCTTGGAGGTTTCTATCATAACCCAACGCCGTGGTGGTGGCTGAGGAGAGGCTGTGCAATGGTAGCTGTGGTTTCTGCTTCGCTGCATTACCTTGTAATGACATTAGCACATATTTTACATTCTGTGAGGGGAATGCTTCCCTCCTCCTCCTCCTCCCTGCCGCTTAGAACAGTGAAGAGATGAGATGTGACACTTGAAAATGCTACAGCACTGTGACCTCACCAGGGTATAAGATTGTCTTAGTGGAGGCAGAAAATTCAGCTGCCTGAAGTACTTTTGCTTCGTCCAGCTGGTGTCCTACTGCCCGCAAAGCTGCTTCCAGACAGCAGTGCTTTGTTATTCACTTGACTTTACTAGCCCTTGTCAGAGTTAATTGGATTTGTGACATGGTCAGATGTTTATTTCTTGATTCTGTTGTCCCTTGCCTTACAGAACAGATATGCCAGGGGAAACAACAGTACATCTAGCAAATACCAAACTATGAAGAGATACATAAAAATGCTGCCCAATTTTTTAGGCGATAAAATTTAAGGAAATGTGTGCTTAAAATATTTTTCCCTTTAATTTATGACAATATTGTCACTTAGCTCTGATTTATAACATTAATTAAAGCAACTATAAAACCTTTTGTTTAAATATATCCACAGCTCTCTAGACAGTCAAATATCACATTCATTAATGTGGTCATGTATAAATGCCCAACTAAACCTTATTGTAGCTGAATGCTGCTTTGGAGAAGAATGAACATAAATAATATAAACACAAAGTTACATTTCTGGTAAAATCTCTTATTTATTAAGTGTTTGAAAAACTTACATTCTTCATGAAAGTCACTGCCTACAGTCATAATTTTATTATACCTTCCTTTGTGTAATAACTTCAGTTTTGTATGTGAGATTATATATAATGGTAGTTATACAGCTCACTTTATAAATCTTTGGTACTATTACTGATATAGTATTTTGCTGTAAATGTTTTTAAATAAAATGAAAAAATGTTTATGAAGTTATTGATACCTCTAAATGATTTAAATCAAAAACCAAATTACTTAATTTACAACTGCTACAAAAAGCATGAGTTTTGGCATGGAATCCCAGAAAAGGTTTTATTCTGAAATGCAGTCTCCCTTCTTATGGAAGTTTTGGTTGGATGAGAGGCCCACACGTGACCTTAGAGAACAGATAAACACACACACACACTCACAGCACTCTGGAAGTCACAGTGCATGCAGTCTTTTCTTCAGGCTTGAAACAAGAGTAAATCAACCACAGCTTTGTGTACAAGGAGTGTATAGAAATACCTGAGCATTCCTTCATGTCAGCACGAGCTAAATTTCATAGATGTTACATGATAGTAACAGCAGGAGGAGAGGGCGAGAGAGAGACAGATTGACAAAGCCGTTAAGCCTGGGCTTAACTTTAAGTTTGTATCCAAATCCTCATGAAGTCAACAGCTATGCAGTTGGAGCTATGCCAGGATGCAGCAGAAGATGTGACCATCATAGTCTACTTTATGTAAGCATGTTGTTACTAAGTTTGTGAGCAGAAATGGAGTTAGGCAGTTATTGGTAATCTGTAAGCGTTGTGCAAAATTTTTATATTGGCTAATGCAAGAGAGGGATAAAATCAGAGAAACTACTTGTCATCACATCAGCAAGAAAGAGAGCATACACTTTATTTCTAAGTCATTCTAATTTTATTATTAACAGACCCGCCCTGTGCTTTCAATACGCATAAAGCTGCAGCAGCACAATTGAGCTTGGTGTCATTTTGGGCAGCTATTTGGAAGCATCTTAAAAATGCACAGCAAGGCTAACCTCCACTCCAACATATTGTGCTAGCTGAGAAACAGGAGAGGAATATTTTTTTTGTACTTTTGTACTGATTTTGACAGACCATTGGTTCCCTAAATAGGGCAGTGTTTAGTCCTTCATCTCTTGCACTGTGAGGTAACATTGTATAAGCCAAAACAATGTCCACCTAGACTCTGAAACTGTTACTCGACCCCACTAGGAACTTCAGGAATAAGCTTACTGCCTTTAATGGGGCAAGGTCTGAAGTAAAATCACTAAGCAATTTTGCTGAAAAAGTTACAAAGCTAGAGAAATTTTATCAGAATATTGTCTTCTATTGCATCATTGTTTCTATTTGCCAAATTAATTACAAGACCTTCTTATGCTCTACTGTATTATGTTAATTAAAAATTCTTCACTACATTTCCTTGAGGACAGTCATAAAAAGGTATCATCTCCAGATAACAGTCTATAAAATATTTGGTGTATCACAGTTCTTTCATTACATTCACATGTTTCTTTCAAGATCATTATTTAGCTTCAATAAAGCTGAGATTGATTGATTTATTTACATGACACCTAATAGCAATCTACAAACAATAGCTGGAACAAAAAAAATAATTCTTCCCCAACCCTGCCTATTATCGTGGATTTGATTTATTTTTGGAATAGGGGTCCATTAGGAAAGGTAAATTTTCTAGCAAGCTATTCAAAATGCAGCAAAATATTAAAGAATAATCAGGAAAAGAAAGAAAAAATCTTTTGTGCACTTTTATTAATTAACCTGAGTTGGCACTTACTTTGATACAAAGAGTTACACACATCAGAATGCTCCATGCTCTTCAATTGTACTTTTCTCAGCCCTAAAAAGATAGGATAAAAAAATACTAAGGTCAGCAATCATGTGCACACCAGCATAAAGCTTATCAGCTTCTATTTATTCTTACAGTTCTTTCACAATAGATTGTTAATACCAAGGTTGTATCAATTACCATGAATATTTAACTCATTTAAAATTGCGTATTAGTCCACAAGATATTGCTGATGTCTGATTGCATCTCAAATAAGATTATATATTATTTGGGGGGGGAATGTCTGTTAAAATGAAAGCACAAAACCTCAACAAAACCTAATGCTAATGTCAGAAGCCAAATTCCAACTTAAAAAGCAAAATTCCTCTAGACATGCTGCTGCATTTTGTGTCCTTTCTTTGTGAACCCTCCTCAGAAGCAGGACTGCTACAAAGTGATGTGTTAAAGGCATCCATCCCTGCTTTCAGGTACGAGGCCTTCCTTAGCGACAGAAATAGGATGTCCACTTATGAAAGAATTTCTTAAAGTAAAGAATGTGGGTTCCTACAGGCTGGCACAAGATAAAACATTTCCAGGCGTGGAAGTTCCTTAGCAGGAGGCACAGCCCCTCAGGCCAGGGTGGCAGGGGACCTTTGGGAGGGAGTCCATGTGGCCACCTGCTCAGGGACCTGCAGCCCTGCCAGTGCTGCCAGCCCTGCTGCAGAGGCAGCTGCAGCTCTGGGGAGGCTGGGCCACCTGCCAAGGGGATGGGTAGAGAGCTGGCAGGCAACCAGCAAGCAGAGCAAGTTTCTGGCAAAAATTTGACAAGCTTGGGTTCCACAAGATTTCTCTTTTAAAACATAAGAATGCTACCTTCTCTTCACAGCAAAATACTAAATAGTTTATGTTAGGAAGTGCATTTTGTACAAGTCCATTTTCTGCCTCCAAAAACACACAATGAGTAAAATTTAACTTGACAGTTTGTGGTGAAGTTCAGATAAAACCAAACATTAAGGAATACATGCCTAATGAGAAAAAATAGTATTGAAGCAAATAGAACCACACAATCTACCTGGTATGTCTGTGTCATCTGTTGCTTGAGTAGTGCAATACAGGATACTGCAGAAATTCTGCAATTAGCTGTAAGAAACACTGAAGGACCACAAGCAACGTATCTGCTTACCCATGGCCCTTCCTCAGGCAGACCAGGGCCACAGGCAGACACTGACTGGAACAAGGGATTAAAATGTAACTCTCCCAAGGTTTTGTTGACTTCCCTTAGCTAGAAATAGTAAAAGCATAATGTGATTGTGTGATACAGCTCAGTATGAAGTTGTCTCAGCACAATTTTTAATATGCATTTTAGACATAAATTAGCACATATTAATGCTAATAAAGTTATAATGCTTATTGTGTCTGAGCTAGAATCTTCAGCTTGGGTTGTGCAGTTTGCTTATGTATTTAGAAGAGCAGGAAAACCTACAGTCCTCTTACTGCCAAATAGCATAATAATTAAGTAATTAATCAGCAACCACTAACTATGTAGCTCTTCAACTAGCTAAGCTAAAGAATTCTAGGAACCATACTTTTGGGGACTGAAGGCTGAATCCACACTGATAGATCCAATATTCCTTCTGCACCTGTGTCAGTGCTTTACACTCTGACAGGGTGGCTAGCAAGCCCAACCCAAGTTCATATTATTCTATATTCATATATTGTTTTACAGTAAGTTCACTATAAGGAATGCTGACAGAGTTGTCCCTTATGAGTACCTACATCTGACTGAATTTGGTTTTTAATATTCCCCCTTCAGCTTTAAATAAATGCAAGTTTCATGCACTCAGCTAAGTATTAATTAGCCTGATGCCTATGACTTGTGGGGAAAATAACTTTATGCCACGTTACATTCCTTCAGCTCTTATAAAAGTGTGAGAACCAGTTTCAGCTGTTATATGCACTTCTGCTTTTTTGTACAGGAACCTAAACAATCTGTAAATGAAGGTAGAAATCACTGTAGCAGAGAATCACTGTCCCATTCTGTCCTTTGACAGCAAGAAAACACCAGCATTTATGGTATCCTTTTGAAGCCATAAATTTCTGTTGTACCAGTACAAGACTTCTGAGAGAAAATACCTGGCAAAAGACAGTGGAAAGTGATAAGTTTTGTCTCAAAGTTTCCATTTTATATATTGCAATATTTAACTTCCTTGATCAAGGAAGGTGGTGAAGTGCAACTCTTCCTTGACAGCCAGCAGGAACAGAGGTAGTCAGCACACATTTTAATGTGCTGCTGTCTCCTGCACTCTCCAGACCATTGAGAGAAACTCTGCATTCCCTGTTAGGCTTCCACTTATGGATATTATATATTTGGCTGCCTTCCTAACAATATCTAGCAGCATCCAGCACACATGCTTACACTGTATTAGAATATACCAGTTTTGTAAATGTGGAAAAGAGATACATTTTCTGAAGTCAATAAGCACAGCTAGAAAAAAACCATACCAAACAGGAAGGACTGCATTTGCATTGCAGACCACTTGTATAAAGCAAAGCCTTTTCTTCAGAGAAGGACACCTTTGTTTCATTAATTTATATTAAGCTGAATTTCTTTGTCCAGCTTGTATGTTCTTGGTCTCTGGCATTTTTCATGAGACAAAGCAAATGCTGATCCTCTTTGGGCTGTAAGGAAAAACAGCTGCTAGTCAGAACTGAGGGATTGAGAGCACTTGGTCAACCCAACCTCACAGGAGGTTTAAGCACCTCCAGACTGTGTCACATCTGTCACAGCAGCAGCAGATACAACATAAAATGTAGAGCAGGTCCAATTTTTAGTGTGTCAGTAGAATCAGCCTGCAGTTATTTTTAACTGCCTCGGAAAGCTTAGCAGGCAGATACAGTTAATCCTTTAAAGGATTTGCAGGTATTCATAGCTTAATAAGTAAGTATAGTGGATTAAGCCAATAGGAGATTGAAGACAGTCAAAGACAACCTTTACATGCTAACATTAAAAAAATAAAAAGAACCGCTTCTTTTATATAGTTCTTTCCCGACAATCACCCTTAAATTGTCAGTATGTGCCAGAATCCTATAGTGAAATATGAAATAAAAATGTTAGTCATTAATGTCAACGTGTGATTTTTTAAATTATCAGAAAGCAGTGAATTTCTCGTCTTCTATTTCCATTATCCTACAAGTGCTTTGGAAAGCAGATCTGCATTATGAAAACAAATTAAAAATGCATCTACTTATGTAATAAATAAATAATTAAACTAAAACAGTAAAATTCATTTTAGTAAGAAGAAAAAAGGCTGGATTATTTTTACAGGTCATATTTTATATTGCTTGTATTCTTTTTCAAGATTCACTGACTTAGGCTCAGCTGACAGATGTGGGCCTTCAATATATTCATAAACACTGTGAAAAAGAACACACATAATTAGACAAAGGAATAAACATCAGATGACACAAAACTATTAGGCTGAGGAAATCTAGGACTGGCTATGAAAAGCTTTGGAGGTGGTTCAATACTGAATGAGTGATAAAACGCCAGAGGCTATTCAGTGTCATTAAGTGCAATGCACATCAAGAAGGGAAGAGAAAATACACATATATGTACATGTATGAGGTGTTAGTATCACCAGGAAAGAAATCTGAAAATATCTGGTGCTCAAAGGGACAAACATACCTTTTTAATGATTTAAAAATTAACAGAATTTATTATTTATTTAAAAATTAACAGAAAAACATGAAAAATCTGCCCTGTAAACACTCAGGCCACAAACACTTTATGAATAATTTGAAGCTTTAGTCATTCCATTATCAAAAACATTATGATAGAATTAGAAAAACATGTAGAGAAGAATATGAGAGCAATGTATCAAGTAAAGACCTTTATTCAAAAGGTGACCTATTAATAGTAATACACCACTTTTCCCAATATAAATATTGGAAGGCATGTTTTTTTTTTTTTTTCAATAATAAACGAAGCTCACTTTCATTACATATTGTGAGGCATAAACTGTACATGGAGCAGAAAAAGCATGATTTCATTGATTCAGCAGTTCTATTCAGCAGGTCAGCAGTAACTGTTAAACAAAAGAGTCTCCTAGTCACAGAAGGCCCGAAGAGCATGATGGAAAAATCCCTGCAAGCATGACTGCCTCTGGACATTTTTCCCATAAGTATCTACATACTAGATTAGGTAGACTTCTCATCTGGCTGAATTCAGCAGTTCTCAGGTCCTCATGACTAGAATGACTGAAATCATTATGTATATTGTTTGGCATATTGTTACAAGGAATTTAGCCAAGAGCTCTCTGTTTCTATCACTGCTACTTAGAAAGAATCACAATAAAACAAAAGTGCTTCATTAACTGTCCAACTGAGGCAGTCTAATTCCCTCCACATTTTTAAGGTTACATCTTCTGGCTACCAGACAAGTCACTGCTTTCACACACCTCAACTGTGTTAACTGAAATATATGTAGACACGAGATACATGAAAGATAAAAGCTATTATTCCACAGGATTATAATTAGGACCCAGCTCTTCCCAGATTAGTCAATAGGGGGATGCATTGTTGACTCTGATGCTTGAACAGAATTTTGAGACATACAAACATAGGACTAGAAGGGAACTCCTAAATCACTGCAAGTACTCAACTTTTACACTTGCAGTTGTATCACTTAGGCTCATGAGGCTTATTTCTGAAATCATTTCTTTCAGAAACTGACCAAAGACCCTTTAGTAACTACCCTATCAGATGGCAGTCTCAATGTGAAAATTCTGTTTTGAATTTGAGAGTCAGTGTATTCCTAGCCAGTTGATGACTAATGCTCTTCTACTAACACAGTTCCTTGGCTTCAGGAGAGCTTTACCTCTGTGATGGTACATTCAGAGAAGGAAATGATATCACCTGTTAACACTCATTTAGCTTGGCTCATGGAGGCAAGCCCTTTCACAGCACATCTCTCCTACCATGGTATGCAATGTGAAGAGGTCCCAGCTGGCTGTGACACCAGGCCTGTCAGAGCAGAGACACTGCAGACATTCCACACCCACATGGCCTGGTCCCAAGAGCTGTGCAGATAGGTTGGCACATTCCTTTCAGGCCAATGTGCCCTGTCACTGAGACAGCCAGTCTTCCCCAGCACGTATTCAGAGCCAAACTAAGGTGGCTGCACTAATTCACTTCTGGAAACAGTTTTAGAGACAGTTTAGATCAATTATTTATATACTTCTACTTCACTGTGTAGTGTAATTACACTCCTAGTTTCCCACTATACACTTCCAATCCCATGGATCACCAAGCTCTTTCTCCTCACTGACTCTGTACTGATTTGCCTTTCTGGAATGCCGAATTTCCATAGAACAGACTCCAGTTTTTCCATACATCTCAAAGCCTATGATAAATTTTGACAAGCAAACTGAAAAGATTTTCAACATTTGCACTAAGGGCTTTGCTGGAATGCTGAGCCCTGCACGTCACTACAATGACTGAAGCTTAGTGACAATTCTATAAAGAGAATGACATCACTTATCGTTTTGGAAGAAGCATCTTAATGTAGTAGTGGCAGATAACTGACATCACCATCACCAGATTCCTAAGAGATGCCTGAGAAGGGAAGAAATGCAGTTAAAACAGTAGGAAATCAGGACTGACAGAACACTTGACAATGGTTCTGCACTTTTTAAGAGCAGTCTATCTTAATTTCTTACACATTCCAATCTTTCCCCTTTACAATCCAATTTGCTCGGGTAACCTGGACACCTTTCACTCCTCGTGGTTTCTCTGGCTCTGCTCCATCCTGCAGATTTGTTGCTGCAAGTCATTCCTACTAACAGACACTGCACAGAGAACACAGTTTCAGGAAGTCTAGCACTTATCTCACTGAGTGCTTCACTGTCACATCAGCACCTTTTCTGCATTCAGGAAGGGCAGGGGTCTAGGAGTGGGAATGAGAGAAATTGCTTAGGCAGTGGATTCTGTCCTGACACAAGCATGAAGGAAAGGCCAGCACAAAGATCAGCATAAACCTCAAAAAAAGGGATTTGAGGACATAAAAGGGCTCCAAAACATGGAGATACCATTGGAAGAGCTTTATCACAGAGGGAATGAAACATAGTATCATGGAATCACTTGGGTGGGAAAAGACCTCCAAGATTGAATACAACCATTTACCTAACTCTGACAACACTAAATCATGTAAACCACATCCTCAGGTGCCACAACATCAGAAGCTCCAGGACCTTAATGGTCCAGAGTGACTTGGTGGATGGCAGAATACAGGGCATTCAAGTTTTATAGATGAGTAAGAAAGGGGTTATGAAAGACAAAGGACATTAAGAGAAAGGACAGACAGAAAAACATTTAAAATGACAATTTTTTTAAAAAAATGTGTGGCCTTCTGCAGAAATTTTGATTTAGTTATTAAATAGAAAAGCTATGTATGCCTATTTAGTCTTATGAAAGCAAGCAAAATACTACTGAAGTTGAATATACAGCCCACATATATTTACCCCAATATGAAACCATACAATGCTTACCTTAGACAATAAATTACTGTAACATATATTTTGAAAATCTGTAATACATATCTCAAATCAGACTATGTCATTAGAAAGATCAGTGGTACTTTCTCATTTCTTTTCTGCCATTCTAATGCTTGATTGCCACAGTACCTGGCTGCTGTGCTCCTCACACAGTGAAAAATGAATGAATATGAGGAAACAGCCTGCAGGAAACAGTCTGTGTTTGACTATCCTTTCATGCCCATTTTGCTTTGTTGCAATACCTCTGGCTTAATAGGGCTTTCACTTGATTTAGTTCAAGTCAAGGGAAGAATCAGCCCCACAATGTGCCCATACACCTGTCCAACATGGACCCAACATTCCTGACAAACCTTCTGAGCACCTGTCCAAAGGCAAAACAAAGCAACTGGATATTTCACATGCAATCTGAATGTAATGTGATGTGAGCCAGACAAATGCTTCAACTGACCTTGATGTCTTTCCAAAACATGGAACACTGCATTAATAAATATCAACATTCATTTCAAAACCTTCAGAGTACTTAGCTGAAATACTTTCATTGTAGTCATACAGTCAGTGTTAGCAAATTTTCATCTTAAAGATAGATGCTGCACGGGGAGTTTGCAAAGAATTTTGAGAAAAAAATTAAATCAAATGCAGGAAGCCCCAATGACAAACAGAATGCTGGACAACTATCAAGGTTTTTTGGGAAAAAAAACCCTACTCTGATTTGCTTAGAGAACATGTAATGTTGAATAAATCAAGAACTTTTACTCACTCAGGTATACTTGCTGTGAATCAATTTCATAGAACAGTACTTCCCCAAATTAAGATTTGATCCTTTCTCTTTATCCTGTCAAGATTCTTACCAAAGTAATGAGAAATTGTTTTTATGGTGCATGAGATGATTTATTCTTTTATTATGAGCCAATAAATTTATTAAAAAATCAGTCAATCCTCAACTCAATCCATAGATGTGTTTGATTCTTAATCCTACAGGGATTAAGAATCAAACAGAGCCTTTCCCTTGAGTGTGGCATGAGTGAGCGAAGGGCAGGGATAAGGAGCTGGGAGGGTGCCATGAACAGGACAAGAACAGAGCATCTGTTCCTGTGTGGCTTTTTCTCTCCTCCCACACATTCAAGGGAGAGATGCATATGAAGTGTGTACAGTGCTTATTTTTACCAGTCAGGCAAAGGGCCACGATGGCTCTGTCCCATTGCTCTGTTTATCTCAAGGACAGCTACAAATGCCTTGTGCTGAGATCTGATGCTCTCCCCTCGTGCCATGGTGTCCCCCTCTCTATTCTTCAAATGTTGCCCTGTGTGTTAAAATGTGTCTCAACAACCCCTATTGGCACTCTGCAGGCAGCTCTGCTTGCTGATTTTGTGCATCACAGCTCTTAAACAAAAGCCAAAAAACCCCAAAACAATCAGGCCTCCTTCCATGCAAAAGAACCTTCATAATTCTGCTTACTGAATGTATTATTTCTTTTAGGTTTGCTTTCAAGTGAGAACTCTCAATTCTCATTGCCAGTATTTCTCTTCTTATCATATTAATAAATTTTTTTTTTGTTTTTCTGTTCAACATCCTATGACATTTTAAGGCTATTCTAAGGCAGTTCCTCATGTGATCGATTTTTGTTTATTTTCTGTTTGGGCTATGTTTTTCTACCAATTCACAGAGAGGACAGTACAGGTTAGTCATACATTCATAACTTGATTATACTAACCAAAGTCATCCATTTATACAGTTCTGAGGAGGAGGATGATTTTACCAGGCAATTTTATTGAAAAAAACATCATCCTCAATAAAGATTTTCACAGCAAGAGTAATATGGAAAAGAATATCCTCCTCCAACATATGAAACATACTACTTAGTCAAAATTGTGATTTCTAATCCAGTAGTTTAAAGAAGTACACATATATTTGAACTCTGTAGGGCTTCAAAGACTTGACTGTGAAAGGAAAAAAATGAGGAAATCACATGTATCATTCTCATTTTGCAGTAAATGGAAGATATCTAATTCCTACTGAAGACAGAGCAAACACAAAAATCTTCACAGATACCTTGAGACAACATGCATAAAGTAGCTGCCACACCACAAACACAGATCCTGCCTTATTTTATCTTAGCCTTTCCAAGCAGGCAACCAAAAAACCTCTATAAAGAATACCAGCTACTTGAGAAAGAGTCTTTCAGCTCCCTGGGGTAAAGAACTCACTGAAAAAGCAGAATTGTAAAAAAGACACAAGGAAGTGCCTGCTGCTGACTGCCTCTACATTAATCTGAAAAAAATTATTCATCCATATATATTTTTTTCTGAATAAACAGTATTGTATTAAAGAACCAAACCAACCAACCAGAGACATTTCTCTCTTGGAAGAAATTAACCTGCTCAAACCAATGGAACAATTGTACTTACACCATGTTGCCCTGGAAGAGCTGAATGTGCCTTGAGAGGGAATGCACCTGGTCTCCCAATGGAAAACAAGAACACTTGGATCTTAGCTGATCAGACCCTCCATAGTTCTTTATCTTCTATATATTCATAGTAAGCACATATGTAAAGTACATTTTAAATCCCATTGATTGCAAATAAATTTAAGGGTGCACTTAAACATGTGTTTAAGATGCTCTGGTAACAAATTGACATTCAAGAAATCAAACATTTCTCGAATCTATGTGAAATACAACAGCTTTTTCCTTTTCAGCAGACCATAATATACTATTTCACAGTTAGCTAGTCCTGACCATTCTTAAAAATTTACAGTGCAGTACATAGAAAATTAATTTAGAACGAAGTGGTCTATAGCTGCATGGTCTGCAGAGCTTCTATTACCAACCAGGACTAACCATAACTAGATGAATAACAAGATTTATACTTGGTGAAATGAAAAATAGAAATGTGATACATAAAACTGGTCAGAGTCTAGTATTTCTTAGGATTAATCCCAGTAAGGCTCCTGAGACATGTTTGTTATTCTTAAGTATTGTCTATACAGTTTATATTAACAAATTTCAGCATACAGATTCAAATATCAACTCTGTGCTGAAGTAATGCATTTGCAAATTGTGCTATTGCAACTATTCAGGTAAGTCATACAGCATTTTTTTCATTTCTTGACAGAATAACTTGAATGTTGTAAACAAGATCAGTAATTCACTTTCAAGATTAAGTTTCAGATGACTGGCTGTTAATACTACAAAAAAGCACTTTCAAAAATCATTACCAACTCCATGAATGCTTTCTGAATATTAACTGCACACAAATTCCAATCAGCAAATAATGACAAATCACCCTTTCTCTTTTAAAGACTTAGGTTTATATTTTTGAATACATTGCAGCCAAAGGCAACAAAACATCTTTTTGGAAATTTTATGTATTCTGCTTCTTCAGTGCTGCCTTTTCAAAGGGAAGCTTTTTGCACAGTAAACTACAAGCATGTATTGAGCACAGTGACCTCTATAATTCTGATTTCAACAACAAGGTCAACATCACTAAGAAGCCAGTTTTGCCTTAAAGGCAAAAGTCTCTCTGAGAACCTAAACTGGGTCTTTTAAATGTAATTGAACTATAACAATTCATTTCCACAGGCTTATGGAAAAAAAAGCCTTCTAAATTTGCAACCAATTTTATAGTATTTGGCCACTGACAATAGATGCAGACAGGGAAGCTGGACCATCACATCTTGAATTTCATACACTGCTAACTCAGACAAAAGTTTTTCAGAGAAGAGAGACAGACAACAAGGAGCCCCCTGTTAAGAGAAGCACAGCAGAGTCAAAACACATGAGAAAGTGCAAAGGCACAGAGTGTGAGAGAAACTGAGACTCCACTCCTGGGATCAGCAGCCAGCTGTGCACAGGAGGTGTGTCCCTCTTGGTGCCTCTTGGTCAGCACAGCACAGCTGGCACAGCTGGCTCCCCTCCCTCCCAGAGCCTGCCCTTCAGCATCACCCCAGGGCAGCTCACACAGGGATGGAGAGTTTGCCTGCATTAGGAAATGACATTATTTCACCAGTGAGATGCTGCTGCAGTTTACTCTTTGCATGTGGTTAAGCTGTTGGCAGTGCTGTTTCCAGTTAGAATGGCTTTAACAATCATCAGCTGAAAAAATGTCATTTCTCAGCATTGTTGAGGGACCTGTCTCTTCATTACCTTCCCATTGTATAGGCATACCTATCTCTGCAAGTGTAACAGCCACTGAATATAACATAGTATCAAATAAAAAACTTAACTTGAACTTCAAAACTTATAATTTGATAGGAGGGAAGACCTTCTATTTAATGTCCTTGGCTAATAGGTTGGGTGAAGTAGGAGAAAATGAGGATTTGATGTTTGCTAGGCATCATTAACACCCATTCCTGTTCACAGCCACATTTTGGGAAATGCTACATGGAGTGGTTTTTATTATACATTCACAAGATCATTTTGGCAGACAGAAAGTTATTTCAAGGGGTAAGAAAGGCAAGAATGTATTACTGATTTTCCCCCTGCTTTTCTACGGTTGCTTCATTACAGCTTTCCTAAATTTCCTCTTCCTATTATGCTGTACAGCTAACTCTATGAATCATTTAATTGGGATACTCTATCAGCACACTGCAGTTGATGAAGGCTTGATTCTCTCAACATTTTTGCTTCCATCCTGATTTCTTTGTAACCTAACCTGAGAGCATGATGACCGAGCATTTCCATTTTCACTTTCTCCTCTGCAGTTCCCAAGACAGAAATAAAATGGAGAGGGGGCAGAATGGGAGGGGGTGGGATGCCTTCTGCTAAAGGCAGGAAACACATCACACAGCCTGCATCAAAACTTCATGTGTGACAATCTGGTGAGTGAGTCCTCAGGGAATTCTAACTATACACATCCCTTCACAGGTACACAGCAAAATCCTCCGTGAGGAGAGGATGAGGCAGTGAAAGCCACCTTAAAAACACTCCAGAATGAATGGATGGCAGGGGAAGGAGGAAGGGAAAAAGAAAAGAGGCGGTCTCTCTTTCAGTGTGAATAATCCTTGGTAGCTTTATAGTTACCAGGGTTGTTTTTTTTCCCCAGATAGCAATACTAGCCTCTATAACAGTAAAAAATCAGGAAAATTGCACTATCTTTTCTCAACATCAGTATGTTCCTAACTCAGCACAAAGCAGCAAGCTTTTATTATCATTCTTCCTTGCAGCTTTTTATTTTCTACTACTTTCACATATTCACATATTTAGATATTAATTCTGCCACGTACATTCTAATTTCAAAAAAGCCCTAGGGTTATATTATTTACATATCTCAACTGAATATAGTTCACATATGAACAATATGATAAGGAACATAATTTAAAATAACAAGCAACATGAATTAGTTTAAAACTCTCCTTACTTTCACTGCCTCTAGTGAGGTATTTAAAGCTAATTCATCAAATTTCAGTGATTTTCCCCTGTTTAATAAAGTTTCACAAAAAATCTAAAATCCACACACCTGGATAAACAGCACTCTATTTCTCATATTATATTAAAAGTAATGTTATCCCTTTTGATTGAAGTAAGTGGCTGAAGTTTGTACTCTATTAAGTTGTTTCTGTTAGGAAATGTATTCCAGAATCTGTTGGGGCTCTTTGTGAGTTTTCCCCTTTCTCTTAGAACATGGATGCAACCTGCAGCTGAGCTGATCTGTTTATTGTCACTGAAAAAGCATTCCCATGCCACTTTCCAAATTCAAACTTTACCCTTCCTTTTCCCTTACTCTCTGGTCTTTTCTGTTCTCCACCATTTATATTGGCTCTGCTGCTTGTCAAACACTTCCCACAAGCTGAATGGGCTCATGAAATTAGCAGTGTTATTCAGCCATTTCAGTAATCAATTTTTCTGTATTTCTGTGATTTAAGTCAGTTGACCCAACAGTGATGAAAACCAGAGATAACAGGTGAAGGCAGTTTACAGCAGGCCATAAGGAGACCTTGCAGGGTGGTCATGCAGAAAGGTTTTTTCTTGAAAGCTTTTCAGCAGCACTCCTCTATTCACTGCTCCCTATTACATCAACATCAAAACTTTGTCTTCTGCACCTATATTCTGTCCATGACAAAATACTTCTGATCAATAACTGTATCTACTGTGGCAGTAGATACAGTAAATGGCTACTGTCATTTCACTTATTTTATACCTGAAGTAGTACCTGAAAGAAATACACTTTCATGAATGGTGACCTACACCTTACAACAGCTGCTCCCTACCAAAACAACAATCATGTGAAAGAAACGTCTGTAGTTTGGGTTGCAAAGCAACAGAAAGCCATTGAGAGAAACACATGCCTAAGAAAAGCAGATTTTTCATCCCCCTGTTTCAAAATACTATTTAAAATCAGAGTTTTCCGGAGGAAAAAAATCAACACAGCAGCAAGAAATATAAAAGTACAAACTGCTGGCACACATAAGTCATTAATACAGCAAATAACTTTCTCTATGCCCAGAGCCTCTGGGAATGTGCATCCTTTGCTTAAAAGGGGGGACACAAAGAAACATCCCCTGTGCTAGGTTTTCCCTGAATTCCCCTTAAGGGACAAAACTCACCCATTGAACTTTTACAGAATTTAGCACCATCCTTGTGTTACCCTAGGAAGCATATAAAGAGCTGGCACACTTGCTTGCTTCTTCTGGAACTTCCAGCCAAAGCCGAGATGTTAAGATAATGGTGATGTAACCCATCTTTTCCGAATTCTCAAGCGGTACTCGTGAGGGAAGAGTGCCGAGGCCTCTTGGAGAGGACGACCACCCTGTCCTCCCCAACAGGCACACCTTGCCCCTGAGCCGCACTTACTTCTCTTGCATGCGAGGTGCTCCTGCAGGGCCGGGGCTGCCCGGGCAACACCTGCCCAGGGCAGCACCTCGCTCGGGGGAGCGGCGCTGAAGGCAGCCGGGCTGAGCCGCTCGGGGCTGCTCCGGGCGGCGGCGGGAGCGGCTCAGGGGAGCGGCCGGAGCGCCGCTGCCCCCGCCCCGGCCCCGCCCACCCAACATCCGGGTCCCCGCCGGCGCCGCGGCGCCGCCGCCCGCTCCGCGTCCCGGGGAGGCGGCGGGGCAGGGGAGGGAGGAGGAGGCAGCAGCGAAGATGGCGGCGGCGGTGGGGAGAGCTGGCTCCTTCGGCTCCTCTTCTTCTTCCGGGCTCGGCTCGGCTGCCAGCTTTTCCTCTGCTTCCTCCGCCGCTTCTACGGCCACGGCCAACAACAACAACGCGGAGCTGCGGGCGGGCGATGAGGACGATGGGCAGAACCTCTGGTGAGTGCCCGCCCCGCCCCGCGGACCCGGGCGCGCTGGCCGCCGCCCTCGGGGCGCCTCGGTGCCCTGCGGGGGGCGAGGGGAAGGGGGAAGGATAATCCCCCCGCCCCCGTTGGCTCTCAGTGCCTCCCAGTCACTGAGCTGGGGGGGGGCACCTCCCCTTGGCAGTGGCAGCTCCTGCCCTGCCCCCCGCCCCTCATGCCGTAGCCCCCCCCATCCCCAGGAGATGGCGAGGGTGGGGACCGGGAGGAAGCGGGAGACCCTTCCTAAGCGCTGTCGCCTTTCCGCGCCAGGTCCTGCATCCTCAGCGAGGTGTCCACGCGCTCCCGCTCCAAGCTGCCTTCGGGGAAGAACGTCCTCCTGCTGGGTGAGGAAAGCATCCTGATCCCTGTGCCTTCCCCTCCGCACACTGACTGAGGAAAGCATCCCGATCCTGCCCCCATCCCCGCCGCACACAGGCTGGCTCCCGAGCCCTCTCCTGGGTGCCTAGGGCTTCCCTTGTTCAGCGCCCCGAGGGGAGGGGGGAGTGATGGGTGGCAAGGCGCTATCTTAGCCCTCCTGCTTCCTCCCTTGTATGGCCTTTGCTTCATTTTGGAGATTGTCCACTGATGCTTTAGATACGCCCCTCATCGTAGGTACCTCGCCATAATACCCTACTGTCCTTCCCCACCCTGGCTCCCTAGGCGGGGATGGCTTGGATGGGGAGCTGTTATTGTCTCTGCTCGGGGGCGTGCGGCTCCCGGGGCCGGCGGTGCCGCTTGCCGGCGCTTGCGGTGTGTCATGCGGACACAAAAACGCTTCCGTGGCCCGAGCGGCATCAATGACGGTGCTGCCTGCGGGCCGGAGGGCGGGGAGAGCCCGGGAGGGCCGGGCGGGCTCTGCCCTGCCCACTCGCACCCAGCGCTGCCGCCCCGGCATCTCCACCCAGGGCCTTAGTCCAGCCTGGCCTCGGCAAGGTGACAGGTACGGAAGGGGACTTTGGTAGGGCGGTAATGAGACACCCAGCTGCAATTCATGAAGGAATATGATACGTCAAAATTAAAAGCTTCGTGGAGGAGAGAGAGAAATGGATGCTCTCAAGAGTATGTGTATGAATAATTATTAGTACTATTATTAGTGCGGTGTGATTTTTTGTTATTTTGCTTTGTTTTGTTTTAACTGAAAGACTATTAAATACTATTACCAGTAGACAACATGAGTCCAGTTGTATGGATTTATAACTAGCTACTTTTTCTGCTTGTTTTGCCAACCTCCCTGTCCTCAGAAAGAACTGTGTTAATATTTGGAAACAGGGTTAAAACTCAGGTACTTGCAAACTGTACACACTATGATTCTGCGTAGTCTTGTGGCTTATACTCTCTTGAGGTTCTTCGAGTTAGGCTTTTTTTTTTCCTCTCTGTAATCCTAAAGCAATCACTGTGATCCTTTTCTTCCTGTTTTGATGAGCTGAGTGGTTACTTAAAACTCAGATGGAGAAAGAGAAGACTGTGCAAGGATGCTAGCATGGTCTTTTGAAGCTCTTACAAGACTTACTACCCTTTAATTTGTTGCTTTGTATGTTATGTAATTAAGTAGGATATTGAGATTGGAAGTTGCAGTGATATTAAACAAAGGAAATATTTCATAACAATTGATAACATTTTGTGTGACACTTTGAACCTAAATTGGATGATTGTCCTTGCTGAAGTTGGAAGATTCTTCTTCAAGCTGTGATCCTTGTCAAGAAGATTACACTGTTTGTTTTTCCCCTCTGCTCGTAGTCAGGTAATCCTTAGTGCTCAGTGACTGGAGACTTCTTCCTTCAGAGCTAGAAAGGATAGCATAGATTGTTTCCAAATGCTCATTTAGTTTGTGCTGTACAACCTGTTGTATAGAAATTTCTTTCTTACCATTTATGTAGAGCTCATAGAATGGCTTAATGTAATTAATACCTTTTTTCCTTTATTTGACTGATGCATTTTTTTGGAAAATGTACAGATTTATTAAAGAAATTCTAATTCTTGCTTAGGAATTGTGTTTTCATGGAAGGCCTTGATCCAAGAGGGGTTTTAAACCCCCCAAATTTGGCATGTATTTAGGAAAAAGAATACCAGATCCAAGAGGGGTTTTAAACCCCCCAAATTTGGCGTGTATTTAGGAAAAAGAATACCAGATCTGAGGACTGGCCAGAGTCCAAAACCATGGGCTTGTTTTTCATGAGAATACCTGATCTTTGTTTTTCACTTGCAAGT
Organism: Zonotrichia albicollis; assembly: GCF_047830755.1. Lineage (NCBI taxonomy): Eukaryota > Metazoa > Chordata > Aves > Passeriformes > Passerellidae > Zonotrichia > Zonotrichia albicollis. The sequence goes on along the minus strand of NC_133819.1, from coordinate 41,951,421 downwards.
CATGATGCTTCTCCTGAAGCACACCACATCACAGGAAAAGGAGAGGTCTTATGTATTCTGTATTGGACAGATTCAGTATGTGAAATTCTGTCTATTTGGATTCTTGAACTGTGTTTACAGTTTCTCTGTTATCAAACATTTCCTCTATGTTCAAGCTTTGTTCCTTTAGATAGTTTTGTACTAACTTTTGTTACTAATACAGAGCACTTCCTGGCATGATTATTTTCAGTTTCTTTATACTTCCAGTACTTTTGAGGAAAAGGTGTAAAGCTGACCAGCATCTTGATGGTTTTCAGTCAATTTGTGGCAGGCAAATATTTACTGTATAAACAGTCATATTGGTCAAAACTTGCCAGATGAAATATTATTTATAGTAACAAATGAGTGCTTATTTTAAATATAAATTGCATTCAAAAAATCCCTTAAACCTCCAACATCTCATGGCCCCACCCTGAAAAACCAGCTGGTAAACCCCACCATGTAGTGTTCTTTTGTTTGCTAGGACAGGTTTTCTAATTTGCCTACAGCATTTTTATTTTTCAAACAGTGCATATAGTTGTATGCCTAGTTGTTCTGGGAACCTGTCTGTGACTGGCATGCTAATTCTGCTATTTCAGTATTTATTTTTAGCTGTGTTAACATCTCAGTTTTAAGAACCTGGAAAGCAGTTGGAGTTATCTAACTAAAAGAGACTGGAATGCCAAATGTTAATCTCTAGATATGGCACATGGTTTTGTGAAGCAAAGGTTAACAAATAATGCTGGTAATCGTTTGCTCAAAATCAGCCCAAAATTACTTCTCCAAGTTTTACTTCTCCAAAGTTGTTCCACTTGCAGGCATTTTTTCAATAACTATTTTTCTTTAAAGTTTAAACTCTGATTGGCACCACATGTGGCATGAAAGTTTCTCATCTTTCTGTGGTATGAACAAATAATAAAAGTGCAAGCTTTTCTAAACTTCACTGTAAGTCCCTTATGCTCTGATTCCTAGGTAGTTTTGTCATAGTGGCCATAGCTACCTTGTTTAGCAAACTATACCAGCAGAAAATGTAAAATGTCCATGCTTTCTTAAGGAAATTGAGTGCTCTCATTGACATTTCTAGCTACTTTTTGTAGATAGCTGAAGCAGTGTTACTGTTGCTCTTGCTTAATTTTTTTCTATTTTTTCTTCTTCTCATGGACTGTCTTTTGCTCACTTGTGTAATAAAGGTAGTTGTTCACAGGAGATGGTTTTTGTGATGGGAAAACTGATGCTTATAGCTGGGAGTTCTTCTGTTCATTCCCTTTCTGATGTATCAGCGAGCGGGGTAGAGGGGAGCAGCTGACATCTCACCATTGCAGACTGAATGGAATCCACAGTGCTGTAGAATGTGTGGAGGCTTGGATTCAGAGACCTGAACTAATGATGTGTCCAATGAACTGCTGCATGCATTCAAGCAGCAATGTTCAAAGTCATTCCAGGATGCACAGCACACAGGCTTCCAGCTGGCAAGTGAATTCGATGGTTGTTTTCGATCTGGCTTTGTGTTTCATACACTCCTCTGTCTCTGAAGCACAACATATTCTCTGCCTGAAGTTTTAACAATGTCAGGCCATCCAGTGACACTCATGTGCCTGATTCTCTGTGTCTGTATTGCACAATCTCTAGTGGGCTTGGGTTTTTATGCATTTGGTGTTAAAAGCTTTGAGTTAAATGGGCAGTGAGAGTTCAGCTGCCTCATGTCCACGTTTTCTCTTTACCCCAGACATCTCACTTCCCAGGGCTAGGCCTGTTTGTTTGAATCGTGGAGCTCTGCTCCTGTCCAGTGGCTGTAAGGATGCTTGGAAAGAAGCCAAATCCACAGCTAATTTACAGGTACACTTTTCTGTGTGTACATGGACAATTTTCTGAAATAACAGCCATTCCCTATATATCTTCAAGAGCAGGTTTAGCTTGCTGCTTTCTTCTAGTGGACCTGTGGAATGTGAAGAACTCAAAAATTAAGTTTTGATTCAGCAAATTTTCATGAGGGTATAAAATCTGCTTATTTAAATTTGTACTCAATACTATAAAAATTAGGGGTTTTTTTATTTCTTCCTTTTCAAAAAGCTGACAGCTTCATTGTTATCATTTAATCATTGAAACTGATAAAATACTGCTTGTTCATACTGTCCATATTATTAATTTCAAGTATTTTTCTTCAAATATATTTCAAATATTCCATAGTGCTGCAGAAGTTAACTCAGAGGGTTTCTTTTTGTCCTCTTCTTGCAACTAATTCACCTTCTGCAGGCAATGAAAGCCTTGCAAATGTAGTCAAATTGTGTTTAGGTCAGCAGAGTTATGCTTCTAAAGTGTCAATTGTTTTGATGGGGCAATGACCTAGATAAAATTCTAATTGCTTGTTTTGTAGCTACATTTTTTTAGAATTAAGTAGTACTTCTTTGTTATGCCCTTCCTGCTATAAAGCTCTTTCAAAGATCCAGAATTACAAGGATGTTGTGTAGTAGAAGTCACTTAGAACAGCGTGGAAAGTTCTGAAATTCTTGAATTGCATTTATTTTAGTTTGTCTCCTTGGTGTCAGAGGTGCTGCTGGTTACTGATCTATCTCAGAAATAGCTCCAAAGGTGAAGAACAGTGAAAGGAACTGTGCTTCTCTGTTCTCCAGGCAGGTTAATAGCAGGAGTACCAATAAAGGTGTCCCATGGATAGTAACATGGGATTATTCTATTTTGGTAGTGAACCTGGATAAAATAACTAGACACTTCCTGCTATGTTAAAGGAGAAGGACTGAGTTAGGAAGGGGCGCTGTTCATTGTCACTGTAGAATTCTCTGCAGTATTTGCCTTTCTCTGGCTCTGGGTCTCTCCAAGCACAGGGAACACCTTTACTGCTGTACCTGTTTCCACAGTCAGCCCATGTATTCTTGTGGTGCAGGACATGGCTAAAGACTTGCTGGAAGAGTTGTCTGCAATCTGCTTTTTGTCATGTTGACAGGCTGAAGTGCAATTAAGGAGCTCCTCAGAAAAGTTATTTAATTTTTCAGTGTGACAGATACACCAAGTGAATAGTATGTGAGGGGAAAGACTTATCTGGCAGAGTAAAATAAAGTTGGAGAAGGAGACAATTTTTATTCAATGAGCAAATGAAAGTTTAGTGACAAGTTATTTGTAAACTTGTTATGGCCTACTTATTGTGAACTTCCATGTTGGTTTGAGAGATTGTATGCTCTCATCAGCATAATGAATTTTGTTCTTTAATTCTCTGAAAGCAAACTAAATTTGGCTTACTCTGATTATTTTGGTCTTGTTCTGTAAAAGACTTTCTTCAATTAGTACAGAATGTGTAAACAAGCTTCTTTCACTAATATGCAGCTGTAGAAAAGGCAGTTATTAGCTTGTGACAAGTATTTTATCTTGAAAATAGCTGTGGTGCACATGTGCTTGATTCTAGTAGGAAGAAGATCTCTACACCACTGTGTTGGGATTCAGGCATTCCACATGGCATGGATCAGAGATTGCTCTGGGATTCTGGGAGGGCATCTTAGCCCCATTCAATAACTCATGTTTAGACTTGATGGCTTTATTCTATCACACTTAAGCAAGACAGATTTTTTCCAATTAATAAAAATGCTCAATATTTTATGCTACAGATATTGAATGTTCTGAATTTTTCTACCCAGAAGCTGTCTTTTGCATTGTAAAAAGTATAAAAGCATGCTTGGGCATGTGGGGTGTGCAGAAGATGTTAATTGGGACCATTACTTCTACTTTTGTTTGGCATTGTTTGAACATGATTTTTTAGAGATGAGTTGTAGAATCCCTATATCAAGCTGAATTTTAATTGATGGATTTAAAATGCAAACAAAAAACTTCCTTCAAGGAATCACTAGGATTATAGACTACAAACAAGTAAGGTATCCAGGGTTTTTCAAAGAGCTGTTGAGGTCCTGGACTGAAGAGGGGCATGCTCTATATATAATATACTACTAATAATAATATACTACTAATATACTACTACTACTCTGATATATAATACTGATGACACAAAAGAAGTATTCACTTCTTGCTTCTTTGTCTTGACATATTTTAAACACACTGGACACTTTACAATGGAGAAATAACTTAAACAGGCAGTCAAAGCTCATGTGTGTCCTGGAGATAACACATTGATTGCTCTTCCACATACAGATACCTGTGACAAGTAAGAAATGTCTTGTTGGAGGACCAGGGAAATTCTACTTACGTTTTCATTTGCTAAACTGCAAGAAGTGTGGAAATAGCATGAGTAGTAAATATTTTGAATTTGAAAATGTTAATTGAAAGTTTGAGGAAGTTCTCTAATGGAGAGCCTAAGTCCTCTCTAATGTAGTAGCTTATGGCTGAACAGTTGGTGTAGCAGGACACAGATAAATGCTGTTTGCCTGCACTTACAGAAGGAGACTCACCTCATTGGCCACCCTGTCTGGGGGGACCATTCTGCTAGGTTCTGTATTGTGGCAGAACATTTAGTGATACTTGTTTTTCTGCTCAGCAAAGATGTTTTTTTTTGCCTGGAGTAGTGAGAAGGGAGGAGGCTGGGAAGGATTTCTTTTGTTACAGTTTCCTATATGTTTGGGGGCAGCTGCAGGAAGGATGTTTTCAAAATCTGTTTTGTGAACAGAGTAGCACCTTGGACAGAGGAGCTTTCACAACCCCAAACTGGAGCTCATCAGAGGAATGAAGTAGTGGCAGTGTGTGGATAAAAATGCGACAGCGTTTGTTTAGTTGAGTATAAGACTTTCCATTTTGTTAACAAGACAGTGAAATACTGTGTGTAAGCAGATTGCTTTGGCTTTGTTTCAACTGCTTCCTAGCCTGACTTCTGTGCAAAATTAAATCTGTTGTTTTTCTTTTACTTGTATTCAGCTTTGCATATCACCGCTTGCTAGAAACATCACTTCTGTTTCCTCACTGTTGTATTAATGTGTGAGTGCAGTTTGGTATAATGGAGAAATCTTGTTCTTTAGTATTTACTCTGTAAAAGGAGGTATTTTTTGGTTATTTGCAAAAGAAGGATGCGAAATCTACCTGATTTTTATTCTACTTTGAAATGCTATATCAGAAATGCTGTGTCAGAAATGTTTTGCTCTGTGAGCTTATATATGGAAGTCAGTTGTTAATTTAATTATTCCACAGTTAAAAATAAAGAAGCTACAGGATTTTCCAAAATTCTGAAATGAAGTGGAGGATGATGGTGATTATTCTTGAAGGTGTATAAAGCTCTATTTTCTCTATAGCTCCAGTAGCAATTGAAAAAGAATTGTTTCATAATATTTATAGGCAGTGATATTTGCACCTAGGGAATTTAGAAATTTTCCTTTTGTCTGATACTAAGCAGCATCACTTTTTCATATACTGTAGAGGTATCACAAAAAAAAGGTAACTATGTTAAATGCGTTAGGATTTGTAATTTGGAAGGCCATATGTGAGTATGTATGTATTGTGATTGACATTTTTTCTGAACATACATGCTATTATATATGTCCCAGGTAGCAGTTAATGGTAGCTGTATTGGTATGTTGTGCATTATCAATCAAACCTACAACAGCTAATAGACTTTAATTTCCTCACATGTATTACCCTTTCCTCTGAGAGGGAGAAAAGATTCTGTACTTAGTAAAGGCATTACAATAAAATGTTTGAGTTTTGAGAAGTCTTAAAAGTTGGCACTTAAAATTAATTTGATCTCAAGATTTCTAAAAACTACCTAGGAGTTTTAGATAAACACTGGTTTAAGATTTTCTGGTTTGATATTGTTGCTGAAGAGTAGTTACAAAGCAAAAATCTGCTGCTGCTCTTTCCTACCATAACTCAGTATATTCAAAGTGTGTTGACTTTTCAAGTGTTTCTTATTGAAGACTAGGCTGGGAAAAAATAATAACAAGGATACAAATACATTTGCAGTTGTTATGATTTCAAAAGGTATATACAACATACTGCACATAGAAAGCAGAAGTAGATGAAACCTCAGATCTAACATGTTGGGTTTCACTAATGTGGGGTTGGACTAGCTGGCCTTTGGAGGTCCCTTCCAACCCAAACGATTCTGTTATGAATCTGTGTTCTCTTGGCCCAGGCAGTTCTCTTAGCCCCACCTTTATGATCAATTGTTTGGGCAAAAAGGAGGAAGTCCTTGTGCCATAAGTGATGGTCCTGTCTTTACTTCCTCACAGCTTTTTAAATAATACCGACTCTAATTTGGCTTAAATGTGTCAAGAACTCTGGACCTCCTATGAGGTATGGCACATTTGACCAGGCAGCTATTTTGTACCTTTGCAAGTGGGTCATCCTGTTTGTAAACTAGTTGGTTTATGTATCACTAACTTCAGACTTCACTGATGCATCATTGCAGCTTTCCCTCATGAAAGATGAGTGCCGCTCTCTTCGTGCAGTAACTTGTACAGCACTGTTATGTGTGTCAGTGATCCACCTGCCTGGTCTTGATGTTTTGAAATGTGTGAGTATTTGCTAAGGACAAGAGAATAGACAGGCTTCCTCGTGAAACAGATTAAATTCAAGTTGTTCTTGGAAGGAACTGATGGAAGGCTGAAATAACTGCTGTGTGTGCATATGTGTCCAGAGGTACTAATTTTACATCAAATCAATTAGTCTTGTGCTGTACTGGTAAAATTTCTTTCAGTGTAGAGGGGGAAATAAAATTCCAGTTCTTACTTTGCCATAAGGAATTAATTTAACAGTATTGAACTCCAATTTATTTTAGGCATTTGGAAATACGTGTTTGGAGAGGAAATTACATAACACAGAGCCATGACAAGTAAGGGGCTCGTGGGAAGTATATTTCAAGTTTGCCTATATTGCTTAGCTTGAGCACTTTGTAACAATAGTTTTCTAGATATTAGCATCTGTGTTACTGTGGTTTAGTTCAGACTGTTTAAGTGTATCTTTTATCAGGTGCAGAGCCTTTTACAACCGCAGGAGTTTCTTAGACATCTTGCAGCTACTTTAAGAACAGAGGAGATAATAAAGCTTCCCAAATTCAAGCAAGTTGAAATCTTTATTGTCACCTGTGTGAATCAAACTGTATGCAAAAGAACTTAGCTGGAAGTGATCTGTTCTGAGAAACTCAGAAAGCTCTTAATTGCAACCCCTCATTAAAAGGAATAACAAATTTGGATTTGTCTCACCTATTGAGCCTGCTGCTGGCACGCATTAATTGAAGCTACCAATTCAGAAAGGTAAAATAGCTCAATGAATCATACAGACATTGTTGGCAAAGTTAAAGCAGCTTCATAACTTGTCAGAGCAGCAGTGAATAGTCTTCTCAGTTATTCATACATGACAATTTCAAGAAGCTTGGATAAGTACAGAGGTGAGGGCAGAGGAGGAATTGTAATTTATCTATGGTGGTGAAGCTTGAACTCTCCTATTTTTCATCAGAATTATTTAAAAGATATTTTTACAAGAGGAAAAGCTTGATGTATGACTAGAAACTATTACTGCTTTTCAATGGTTATTTAAAACTAGCTGTAATTGTTTGCTCAGGTACATCTTGATTTAATACAGGAACTCACAAATGAACCCTTAAATTGTGGAAAAGTTAAAGGGTTACAACTTCATTTTTCATTTAACTTGTCTATACTTAACTAGACTTCAAACTTCAGTTCTGATCTTATTTCTCTCTCTCTCTCTCTCTCTCTCTTTCTCAAAATATATTTCATTTAAAATATGTTCATTCCATTGAGTGACATCTATAAGAGCATGGTCCGTTCTCTTTAAAGGGAAAATGTCATTATGTTAAGCAGTGAAAGTTACTGCCCTTGAACTTTTGTCTTTGTTATGTGATTAGAAGCATGTGTTTAGACTCTCCCTCTATAGAAGAGACTTGGGAAAAAATGTTCTGTTTGACACAAAATAATAACGTGCTTCTTGGGAACTTGGGATTAACATTAATTTTATAAGCTGTGAGTGAGTTTCAAGAATTCTGTAATGTCTGTTACATACTCATCATTCTGCAAATAAGAGAAAAAACCAAACTGGCAAACCCCTACTTTGTGTCCAAATTCAACTTGATTACTCTTTTGAACTGGAAAAAATGCACAAGAAGTTTTCCAACTCTGAGAGCTGTGACTACAAATGAAGTTTTTCAGCAAGGGTCTGTGGCAGTAGTTGTGGTGTTTACATTGTGCATGTGCTGTAAGGTTCAGTGGTTATCCAAGCTCCCTTTGGAGGGGAGAGGAGTGAATGGATCTGGATTGCAGGCTTGTCTCTGTGCTATCCAAGCACACACACATGTACTGTAAGGCAGTGGGCTTCCTATTTGTCACCTCTTTTTAAGGTGTCTTGAGATCTGTAACAGAGAAAATATTCAAAGAAACCAGTTCATAAAAGCTGAGGTAACAGATTTGCCTATTTAGTGTGCTGTTTGAAATAAGAGAGTTCTGAACTGTAAGAGGAGTTTACTGTGAATTAAACTCTACTTTAGAAAAACTTTATTACTAATTTGGTTGTAGTTGAAAGACTGAAATTGTTTGAGGTGCTTAACTGCTCCTTAACATATCCTTTTAAAGATGGGTATAAGAGCCTATTTCAGGTAGCACAATTGGTGGTATAAATGCATTTATCAATAAGTAGAAATAGTATTTGAAGCTGAAACATGGGCTTAGAACAGATGGATGATTTGGGCAAAACCTGCTGTGTTTCAAAACTCTAATGAGCTCAGCCACCCTGTTAGGATATGGTTTTCTTCTTGCCCCAGGTGGTTTTTAATACGTAACTGTGATTAAAAACTGAGTGGTATCTTACTTCTGTCTCTCCAGGTGAAGATGGAGCAGGTAAAACTAGCTTAATAGGAAAAATTCAAGGAATAGAGGAGTACAAAAAAGGAAGAGGAATGGAGTATTTGTATTTAAATGTGCATGATGAAGACCGAGATGGTGAGTCTGTATTTGTGACAATATCTTAAACCAGTTTGAAAGCAATGGTTCAGTAGTATGATATTTGAAATGACAGTGGGATGTTTTTGTGTCTTTATAGAATGCAGGAATCCAGCTTATGCCAGAAGTGATTTGTATCATAAGGAATTTTGTCTGTGTAATTTCTCCGGTAGATACCAGGAATGACCACATAAGTGGTAGAGGAGGAGAGGAACCTATCAAAAGAAAAAGCTAAAAGGAAAAGACCAGGGAAGCAGACTTAGCTGCAGCATTCTGAATAGATGTGTGTTCCTCAGGCCTAGAGGAGGAGGTACCCAGGCTTCCATCTTCCATTTCAGTTGCTGTGGCAAGCAGTTCTCCTGAGCCTACAGAGAAACCTTTGTCTTGCTGGCACACAGTCTGCAAGACTACTGTCATTGGCTGATGGGTAGGAAATAGAGCACAATGCTAAAAGAGTTTTAAAAAACAAACAAGAAAACCCAAGAACTTGAGTGAAGGTATGGTTAGAAAGGAAAAAATATGTTTAAGATCCTATTTAATATCCCAGTACCTGGAGTTACAGGATGTTAGTAAGGATATACTGGAAGCTTTGGAGAAAAATGGGAACTCCCACTATAAAAAAATCCCAAATATGTAGAAGGAGAACTAGAAGAAGTTGGCCCTTTTTTTTTTTCTGAAATCACTTGCTTTACTGACATTCATGTCTGGGTATTGGTCTCAAAGATGGCTTGGAACCAGATTTAAGAAGGTTGGGAGTTTGCTTTAAATGTCTTCCTCAGAACTTCTGTAACAGGTAATAAAAATTTACCTGAAAGGAAGTGTAATTAATGAAGCCAGCGAATTTTGAATCAACATTTCTTCTTTTACTGTACAAGTGTTTGTGAATTTGTAGTATTGTGGTATTTGTGGGGGTGAAAACAGTGGGATGGTCTGTTTATATGGTGATTGTCCTTTTGCAAATTGCAAGAGTAAACTGTCTATTAAGTCAAACTCAGTCATTAAAATCTTACAGTTCTTCAGATTTTTTGAGTGGCTGAGGTACATTCTATACTCTAAGAGTTAGCCAAGAATGTCAGATGGAGTTTTGAAGGGGAGATGGCAATCCTTGAGAGCTGAGCAGGCCAACAGCTGCAAAAAGATGATTGAGTTCACCCACTTTTTCTCTTTGAAGCTGCATGTTGAAGAAAACATTTTTCTACTCAAAAATGGTGAACAACTATTTTGAAAATGTTGCATGCTTTCTCTGGGTCCTCCCTTTCAGATAATGTATTTAAGATCTTCAGTTCTCAGCCATTAAACATCAGGGTTTGAAAGGCAAGGAGCTTGTCTCCCCACAAGCTGCAGATTGCTGTGTCATTATGTGTGTTCAGTGGACTGATAAAACATCATCTGCTTTCTTCTTGTATTTTACATGTCCAAAGAACATTCAATAGCCATTATGGAGTGATGTGTTTCATCAAGTAAATCTCATTAAATGTTTTTCCTTTTTTTTGTAGACCAAACAAGATGTAATGTATGGATTTTGGATGGTGACCTGTATCACAAAGGTCTTCTCAAATTTGCAATGGAGGCAAGCTCTCTAAAGGACACTCTAGTTATGTTGGTAGTAGACATGTCTAGACCTTGGACTGCACTGGATTCTTTACAAAAATGGGCAAGTGTTGTAAGAGAACATATTGACAAGTTAAAAATTCCTCCCGAAGAAATGAAAGAAATGGAGCAAAAATGTGAGTATTCTGCAAATACATGGGAATCCATTTAAATATGCTTAATGCTTTCTGCACCATTTAATCTCTCCATTGCAGTCCTTTTCATTCTTTAGAAGTGTTATTTAAAATTAGAACTTACCAAGCAAGTTTAGCTTAAGATAAGTCTCAAGTAGCTATGTGAACAATACTAGTACTTCTTGCTAACAAAATAACAATGTAGGGGGGAAAAAAATTCAGAATGAACACAGCTGAAATTACAGTCTTGCTTTTTATGTATTTTTCTAGGTAAGATTCACCAAGCAAAAAAAGATGCTAAGCATTCAGTTTTACATTTTTTTAAAAGGCAGATCACTACATCAGCTTCTTAACTGTTCCTGTAGTTAACCAGTTAGGGAATCTGGGACATATTCTGTGCCTACCAAAAGTGTAAATTTTGAGAGGATTCATGGCAGCATGGCCATGTCTGGGCCCTTTCCACTTGAAGAGTTTTATTGTAATTATTATTGATGTTAACAGAGCTATGTGTTTGTTGCTCTGCCAGTGTCTTGTCTTTTTAGTTTTAAACATGCAGAACACAAAGATCTTGCAGGGTTTCTTAAACTGGCTGACTGAACTCACATTATAGCTCCATATTACTTTTGAGCAACCCTGGTAGTAGAATTTGAGTCTTTCCCATTCACCTTTCAGTGAATTACTACAAGGAAGAGATTTGAGAAAGCTGTGGGTTGAGATCAAATAGCATGATTAAACTTTCTTTTTAAGTCTGAAGTTGCACTCTAACTGGTACATTCTTAAGCAATGAGTGCTTATGCTAATTTAGAAATGCAGGTTGTAGCTGTGCTGTCATGGAGTGGAATGTAAGGTGACAGTTGTAGATACTCTGGAATGAGGTATAGGAAATATTAGTTGTTTTGTTTGTCTCTTTAAGAGAGAGATTCTTCTAAGGGAAGTATCATCCTTGAGAATTGTATCTTCCACAAGAAGTTGTTTAGTTGGGAGGAGCTGAGCTCTCTTGGATGTGTTTTTTGGTTTGGTTTTGGATGTTACTGCATGTCTATTAAACATCCCCTCAAACACTTTCAGGATAGGATTTTGCTGGATGAAAGTATGGGTACAGTATCTGTGTTATCAAAGGTGTATAGCTGTTAGTTTTGCTTCTTTACAGACTGAACAGAATAGAGAAACTCTACAAAATCCAGAAAATGTAAGCAATGAAATGAGTCAAGAAAAAAATGCTACTCCATTTAGTTTGGTCTGCTTTGGTTTTCTATCATCTGGCCTAATTCTTACAGATATAAGTAATGTGAATATTGGGTATAACAGAGGCCCTGGACACAATCCAGATGTGACTGGAAGCTGGTTTTTGTTTTGATCCTGTTGTGAAGTGACTTCATGCATTGCTAGGCAGGCAGGAGCTTGACACTGCCAAAGGAGGGAGGGAACATTGCTTGCCTGGCTTCTGGCTACAGGATCCTGCTAGATTCCTGTGTCAAGCTCAGTGCTCCTGAGAACTGATTTAGCTTGCTACCAGGACTGAAATCTACTGAGGGTTTGTGTGTGTCTTCACTTCTAGCAGCTTAACTCCACTCACTCAAAGACAGACCCTGTGAGAACTAGAACTGATACAGAAAGACATTCGTGGATACATAGCAGCAGTGTGTGAAGGGTTGAAATAGCTCTTCCTCTTCACTGAATTAATCTGTGTTTAATGAAATTGTGTTTCTAAGGAAGACCTGAGATAGTATTCCACAGTTTTGAAGTTGTGATATACTAAATTAATCCTCCTTTTTACTGCTTTCTCTACTTACATAAAGATTAGTGTGATACACATTGGGAATTTTAGGATCCCCTGGAGGATTTCCCAGGGGATTATTATCCCAGGACAGGATATTATACAGGAAAGACACTGTAGAGTGACTGGCATGTTGTGGTGAGAACTCTGGGTTTCAGATACATTCAGGTAATCTAAGAAGCTTTTTGGAGCAGACTTGAATTAGCAGCATTCCCTAAATTAGGGTTGACAGTTTGAGATGATAACCTATGCATGTGCTTTTTGTTATTGTGAACTCCAAGATCCACAGAAGAATTGAATAATCTTTGCTTAATATAATTTTTCCTCTAGGGCATTGAAATAAGTTTTACTCTGTCAATTGCACAGATGCTTTTCTAGGAACGAACTCAGAGGGTTTCAGTCAGTTTGGTGACAGTAGCAGTGGATTAACACAGAAGTGAGGATATTCTGCTGTAGTTCACTGGCCCTATGCAGCTGAGCTGCCTTGCTGCCTGGCTTCTTGTGCTGAATCAGGCTGTGCTACTTGTGGAATAGTAGGCAGTGCTTTGGTTTGCTTTGGTAGAGCCTTGTTTCTGCTGTGTGGAACAGGACATGTGATGTGAAAAATGCAGATATTTTATGCCTCACATGGCATCCCTGACTGTAGGAATAGTAAGTCACTGTGTAATTTGAGGCTTGGGCGTGTGCAGCAGAACATGACAAGGATTTGCAACAAGAATTAGGACAAAGGAAAGTTAGAGTGTAACTTACCCTGCTTGCTACATTTTAAAGTAATATCTGACATTTTAAAGCATACTGAATGTTTAATATGCTATTAAGTAATTATAAAGCTAGTTAAAACTAGTGTTTATGTATTCTATTATTTTTTGTTTATACTACTGTTGAGTCATTGTACAGAGAGTGAAGTGTGGACGAAGGGTCAGTAAGTAAAACCTGGTGTACAGTAGTAACTAAGTGGTTTGTGTGAGGCTTAATTCTGTTTTTTCTGACAAACTGTTCCATTAACATTGCCATAAGAATGGAAGGAAACTTATGTCCTTTAGGAAGCAGATCAAACAGTAATCCTTAGTAGCAACTGCCTAGTGGTTTCACAATGATAAAAAAATATGCTTTCATGTTGTCCTTACGGGCAATTTTATCTGATCATGTTCTTCTGGCTGCTGATCCAGCAGATCTCAGACTTGCTAGTTCTCCCTTGTGCTGCACAGAGCCAGCAGCTAGCCAGGATTAGGTGCATGCTCTGTTTTTTCAACACCAAGATCAGAAGTACAGTGCTAGAGAATCAACTGTGCTAGAGATCAATGGCAGTGGAAATCATTGTTGAAATAATAAAGCAGCTGATGTTTTAATGTAACTTTTTTTACTTTCAGTGGTAAGAGACTTCCAGGAGTATATAGAACCAGGCGAGGATTTTCCAGCTTCTCCACAGAGAAGAAATACTTCATTACAGGAAGACAAAGATGACAGTGTGATTTTACCCCTGGGTGCAGATACACTAACATGTAACTTAGGCATTCCAGTAGTAGTAGTTTGTACAAAGGTTTGTTTCATGTTTTAGGTTTTTGCATATTTTATTGAAGTAATTCTGTCAATTGTGGATTGGGGTGGGAAGCACACAGTTGTTAAGTTATTCTGAATACCTCACTTAAGAACTCCTTAAAAGTGTTTAATACTGAAGTCTGGTTATCTTCTGGAACCCATTATTTAATGTTATCTTGGAATTAGCTTTTCTTTTAGTTCCACCAGTTTTTAAGGAATTGAGAAATACCTCAGACCTGGTTTTGCTCACAAAAATGAGGTAGTCAATAAGCAACTAGAGTTCCCCTTGATTTCCACAGTCCTCCATATTCTGAAAATAGTGGGTTTTCTTAATATTTCTGATATTTTTCTGAAGATAAATTTCTTTGAGAATTGTAGTTAGTGAAGCAGTGCACTTTTAACTTTTCTCAGTTCTTACGGTGTTTATGTGATCTGTTTTGGTTTCTGTTAGATATGTAACCATATTAAAGAAAACAATGGCGTGGTTCTCCTGTGGCTATTTTTTATATAGTTTTGTTGGTTTTTTCCCCCCAGCTCCTCAGTTCTCATTGGCATTAAGCATACTGCTTCTGCAGCCTCTGCTGGCCCCCAGGGAAGGCATAAACCTTTTGATGCATATGCTGTTCCCTCTCTGGAAGGCTAACCCTCTCATTTGAACAGCATTTTTTTCTCACCTGCTGGTTTCCTTCTGTTTTTTTCTCCACCCACCCCCACACCTTTTTTCTTTTTCTGCTTCCATATTCTTTGCTTTTGCCTCCCTCTGCAAAGAGCTAGTTAGTAACCAGATTAAATCCACTGTCTTTTAATGCCACAGTGTGTAAAAAACATTGGGTAAAAAATGGTGATATCATTTAGTGGTAAGTTTTCAACAGAGATTTTGAGTGGGGAATGCATTGGAGTGGGGAGGGAGAGTGAATGAAAAGTTCCAGTCACTTGAACTCTCAAGTTATGCTGACTCCATATACATCCAGTTATGTATTATCAAAAACAAAAAGGTTCAATTGTGCTTCTGAACTATCTTAGCAGGTTTTTGTTTTCCTCTGCACTACCCCACCCCACTCCATCTCCCTTTCCCCTTGTGAACTGGATGTGTAGCAGCACTGCTATTTTAGCAGATGACTGGAAGCAGTATATTAATTTTGTGTTTATTTTGACAGTGTGATGCCATCAGTGTTCTGGAAAAAGAGCATGACTACAGAGATGAACACTTCGACTTCATTCAGTCACATATCAGACGGTTTTGCTTACAGTGTATCCTTTTGCACATCACAATTATGATATAATTACTCATGTCAACATTTATATTAATTATGACAAGCTTAAAAGAATATTTGTGTCTGTACCAAAGTAGGATGCAACTCTTTTACTGTAGCTTGCAGTCTGCTTCAGCTACTCCTATGGGCAACATTGAATTAAATTTTTTGGTTTTCTTGTATTTTTTTTTATATAGCTACTACAGTTACTAGTATGTCCCCTTACCATGAATTGCCTTATTGCCTCCATTTCCACATTTAGAAAAACACTTCTCAGAACAGCACATCTTAGCTGACAAGCTCTCTAAAATAACAACAAGATAATTCATTTAAGTATGATCTTGCTCCAGATGCACATAAGGCATATTATTAATTTTGTCCCAAATATGAAGTCTCCTCCATGTTCAGTAATTCTACAGGATGAGGTTAGGATGGAAGGAAAGAAGTGTGAATTGCTGTAGGCAAAGTCCACTGACTTTCCTTGTATTGGTACAGAGACAATGCACAGAAGCTGTTGCTGTGCTATTATTATATTTAAACTTAATTATTTTAGGAGAAGGGTATAAAATACTGTCTAGTGTTGTTTAGTCAGATAGACATGCTGAGATCTAGATTTTAGATGCCACTAACATGCCTACATTGTGTCATCATTTGTGCTGTGGGGAAGGGAAGTTTAAATTATATTGGAGGGACAGCAGGTGATGAATGGATAAATTAGTTCACAAGCCAGAGATTTCAGTTGAAATGGCACTTCATTCAAAGGGCTCCCAAGACCTAACTTTTCAAGATGGAATTATGTAGTAATTCTTATGTGTGGCAGAAGAATATAAAATAGTAGGGATTAGCCTCCATGATTGCATATGCCCTGTACAACTTGAAATTCCATTCTGAATTTCACATAATAGGAGTCAGACTGCATTATATAAGTTTCTTCTAGGATTTGAATTGTAGGCATGTAGAAATAAATTAGGCAATTGGTATTTTTACAATCCCAAAGAAAAAATTTCTCTTTTATTAATCCTGTGCATATAATGTGTTAATTTGATACCAAACTGTGCTAGAATACTAAGCACTCTCTTGGTCTCTTAGTAACTAATACATAGTAAACTCATTTGCCTTCATTTCCTTTAAAAGCAGATCACTGTATAATGTAAGAGTTTGTTCCCCTAATTAAAAAAACCCAGATGGGAAAGTGGAAGATCTTTGGCATTTTTGAAGCTGCTAGTGTTAGTGCTGCAGTGATTGCAGAGTGGGATAATGAGAACATATAGGGATGTGGCATGAGAATTTTTGTTCACTAAAAGCAGAAGACTGTTTTAAAGGCATTGTATTGAAACCATTGGTACTGGGGGGCTTTGAAAGCCAGAAGAGCCTTAATTTTACTTAAAAATCAGTTCAAGTAAAGTTCAGTTTTACTGAAAACCAGTTGAGCTGGCCTAAAACAAATGCAGGAAAAAGAAAGATTGATTTAAATTACTTAATAGCTTATTTTACAATGAAATGTTGGAAGTTACTTGACCTGTTTTGCTTTGGTTTTGTATTCCCTTTCAAAATTCTACAAAGTAGCTGACTCTTTTTTGATAGTTTAAAGGTTACTTCATTTTCTTTTACTAGCCACTAAACTGAGTTTTCTTTAACATGTTTATTCAGATGGGGCAGCACTTATTTACACTTCAGTAAAAGAAAACAAAAACATTGATTTAGTGTATAAATATATAGTCCAGAAGTTGTACGGATTTCCTTTCAATGTTCCAGCTGTTGTTGTGGAAAAAGATGCAGTATTTATGTAAGTTACCTGCACTGTTATGTGTGTGTGTTTACAAAATGTACCTGTGCAATACTTTAAAGCAGCATTTAGAGCTTTTTTATGGTTTATGCTTTTTGAAGTTCCATGGAATTTGGTGAGGGCCAGTGGATGAAGATTACAAACACTCACTGCTCCAAAGGGAAATGTTAAGCCCAGTGGTTTTTTCTGTTATGTTGAACCAGTCTCTACTGGTTCATACTGATCAATAACCAGCTTACATAGGAGAATGGGCACTGAGACAGCTTTGCTGGCTCTCAGCTGTGTACAGTTCAGGAGTGCATGCAAGAATAACCTGAAGTAGCAATAGACTTTTAAGCCAAGTAATTATTTCTCTAGTCCTGCAGGTTGGGATAATGACAAGAAGATAGGAATATTGCATGAGAACTTCCAGACACTAAAAGCAGATGACAATTTTGAAGATATCATAACAAAACCACCAGTCAGAAAGGTACACTGAGATGTCTTTGCATTTAACTGCTTTGCTATTTTATTTGTCAGCAGTTTTTTTCTCTTTCATTGATGTTATGCTTCCATTTTATCAAAAGTGTCATGTACCATAGGGTGGTGTTCTTATTTTGTTTTTAAAGTTGCTCTTTAGTTAACAAAAAAGATCATTATATGTTTTTGTTCTATAAAGCGCTTCTTCGATTTACACCTTTTTTTCTTCCACTGTTACATCTTTCAAGATTACAAATACACTTGTTTTGCTTTTAAGGCATATTTGGTATTGAAAAGCCTAAACATGATTTATCAGTTTCTCAGTTTTTTTTGTTTTTTTTCAAGAACATTTCATTTTTCTCAGAGTTGTTTATCATTTCATACTTTCTGTTTCTTTTGGAGTATTTAAAATAAGAAAGCTTGAGACAGTGTAAAATAAAAAATAAACATGTGCAAACAGCTTCTGCATATATTCAGTGTATTTTCCATTGTACTATCTAACAAAAGGCCTTGACAGAATGACCTGTAAACATATGTGAGGTTGTTGAACAAAATTCCTGCAGCAGTGGACTCCCATGCACTCAGAGGTTATTGAAGGCAAATATTTCTATAGCTTTTTTCTAACAAAGCTAAGATTTTGTGACTGATCTTATTTTCAAGTGGGAATTATTTTAATGGAGAAAACTAATACTATGTCCTTTCTGAAATGTTTAGGGAAAATATCAAGATATTTTAAATAGATATCCAAGGAAAATATAAGTGACAATATTTCCTCTTGCACAGTTATAAACTTCAGGCCTGGATTATAAACTTTGATACTGATATTTGCCATGCTTGCTTGGGCAAAATTTTTGATGAGCATATTTAGAAGGGGAGTGCTTGCAATTTGATGCATAGAACTGGGATCTGAGATGTCTGTGTCCAGTTCCTGCACCAATGTGATGCAACACAGGTGAAGGGTCATGTGTGCCATAGTTACCTATAAAGTAATACTGAGGTGAGGCCTGAACAAATTACCAGAGATGGGCATGATGCAGAGTGTGTGCATCCATGAACATTTCTGACAGATCCTGAGACCCCTGAATGGGCCTTATAACCATTTACTTAATTCCTCTTTACTGAACAATTAAATGAACTTTTTAGTAGGTCTTTCTACAAATGTATCTACAGCTTTATGCCTAACAGGTCAAAGGAGTTAATGATAATTGTATTTCACTTCTAATTAACTTGGCCTAAATGAAATCATGAGGCAGCAGTATTAAATACAAAAAACATGATATGCAGCAATTTGAGACATGTACTTCATTATTGAATATTTTGGTCATATTCACCAGCAGATAAAAAAACCCCTTTCTTTCTTTCTTTTAGTCAAATTTATGGTCATGTTTTTGTATTGCAGTTTGTTCATGAAAAAGAAATTGTGGCAGAGGATGACCAAGTGTTTCTTATGAAGCAGCAGGTAATTTTCTGTCTATAAAACAAGCAACAAGAGTTTCATTTAACACCATTCCCAATATAAATTTGGGGTTGCATTCTTAGTCACTGTAATATCTAACACTTCATGTGTATGTTTGTTTTTTTGCAGTCACAGTTGGCTAAACAACCACCTACTGCTGCAGGAAGGCCAGTGGTTAGTAACAAAAATTTTAAATATCATCACA